>NW_028292580.1:7197490-7331253 GCF_029948245.1 Actinia tenebrosa | reverse complement strand
ATATTTAAAACATTCAGGTGTTGTTTAAAAACCTGATGCGATTTATGCGGGGGATATTGTTAGCGAAGGATAAGGAATGAGTTGAAAAGCAAATCCAAAACTGAAAAGGGAATTGATTGTAATACTAATGGTGACGATTATCAAAACTGACCGTGCACGATGACAAGCTGATCGTTGCGAGTACGAATGAAACCAATCTGATCGTGTTGGGAGGAAATCGCACACGAGTGTTCCCACGAGATAGAATTGATCCAATGCTGTCTTTTGTATCACACTCAGAACTCTTAAAAACGTTAGCAAGAATTCATTTTGTTTAATGTGATTACTTTCTCCGCAAAAATAAAATAAAATAAGTGTCTTTAATAGTTATAGTTGGTTGGACGAAAAGATATTTTGGAGTTGTTTTGCGGGAATATTATTTTACTCCGAAAAATGTATAAAGTCACTCTGAACCATGAATCAATCCCCTCCCCTCCCATTGTGGTGCTGTTGGTGTTGAAGTGGTAGTAAACGAGGCAGTCACGTGGGTTAAGAGGGAGCAGTCGACGAGAGAAGTTGTTGTGTGAATATTTTATGACTAAACTCCTTCTTTTAATCTCAAATAGGATATTTCCGGCGCTATAGCATACTAAAGGTAAATTATGACATATAATTTTTAGCTAATATTGTTTTTTCTTATTTTATTTAGAGCGATATTTTAGAGTTGAATTACCGTAAAGAGTTGGTTGCTCCGTCGCAGTTTTGGGGGATTCATTCTTAACAATTAGCTTCAAGTTGAACGATTTATTGCTTGAAAAAAACTTAAATATCCGAAATAGATTATGCTTTAATGCTTTCTTTGGAATTTAGCAATGTTTCATGGTAAATTATCTATACTTTGTGCGATTTTGTTGGATTTTACATGCTCATCAAACAGACTATTTAAGTCAGTTTTCGTTCGGCGTTTGATTTTTGTTTGCGCTTGGAATCTTGAATGAATACGAGTTATTATGAGAATAAGAGACATCAGATTTCTCAAATCCAAAGATTACTGCACGTCCTTTGTGATCGTAGGGTCTGAACTCGCCTAGAGTAAATAAATAAACTTTGTCAATCCCAAGTTAGAAAGAACTGCTTGCCCATGACTCTTCAGCTTCGCCTTCAGAGTCTTGGGAGTGAAGGGCTTAATAAATTATTTGTGGATATAAAAACACATATTTTGGTTGAGGATTTGGGCAAGCAAGCAAGGAATCATTATAAAATCCTGGTATTTGGTTTCATTGAGGAATTTCGAGGAGATATAACAATCTTGTTGTGCCACAAGAGTTTTTTCGCTTCTAATGCTTTGACTCATTCGCAATGCTTCTCTTAAGCCTGGTTTCCATATGATCGCTCACGATCGCCGGATCGCTGAAAATGATGCCAGCGATCGTGAACGATTATATGGAAACACTTTTCAGCGATCGAGCGATCGTGAGCGATCGTTAGCGATTATGTGGAAACACATGTCAGCGATAGAGCGATCAAAATGTATCCCATAACACATCTGTCAGTTTTGGTAGCCATAGCAACGTACTAAACAAAACATTGGCCTTGAGTGAAGACTGTATATTCTAGATTGATTTTGAGTTCAAGTTATTTCTACACAATATGGCTGAAAGTCATGATAGTGCAGCCTTAAGGAAGAAATCCGAAGTATGAATGTCTGGACAACAGGAATATTCTCGATCAAACAGTGGAAGCTCATCGAATAGGTTGTGGTAAAGACCTTGCTGTTTTCTGTTTTTGAAGACGTCTCACCCAAAATCGATGAGATCTTTTCTGTTTCAAATGTGATCTTCACTTGGCTAAAGCAAGCAGAAGAACACTGCTTCCTCGTAGAAAGACGCTTTCTTCGTCCGCCATGTTGTCAAAACGCTATGCTACCACGCGTGGCTCATATGGATTACGACTTACCATAATATCCGTTTGCTCATAAAAGAGCCACAAACTCAAGTGGAGCTCGCTGTAGCATAAACTTCAGCGACCTAATGGAAACATGTCAGAAACTGATAGCGATCATGAGCGATTCATGCATCAATAATTTCAGCAATCCGGCGATCATGAGCGATCATATGGAAACCAGGCTTTACTAATCTTGTAATCTTATATTTTAACTTACAATTAATTTCCCTTACTTTAGTTGCTATGAGATTAAAATTTCCTTGAAGGTAAAAAATATGAAAAAATGTGAAAACACCCAGCATGTTAAACTGCATGTCAGGGTTGGCTGGTTTAATTTCATAATCAATATTAATCGATAAGATTAGTTGATTAATATTGATCAGTTATCGGCAGTAGATGATTAAACGATAGTTACATGAAGATAATATTATCGACAATAATTACAAGTTATAAACAATAATATAAATTGTTAGTTATGTTATAGCTATACATAAGTGAATTTATAAAGAATTATTTCTTTTTTACGAATGTATAATGAATCTTTCGTAAACCTTTTTGTTTCAATGATATATTTTTGTACTTTTAGAAACAAATTAAGATAATTAGAAACACTTAAATTGGGAGATCCGTTCAAAAAGTGATCAACCTTTTATTTATCAGTGGTATAGTTCTCATAAAGCTGTGTGAAAACTGACAAAAAGGGCTGTACGAATAGTGGCATATTGAGAGTAAAGGATGAGAGTGAAAGAAATAATAACAAGCTGATTCAACTGAACCATCATTGCATTCACAAAATGGAGGGGGCTTACATGCGATTTTAAATATATGAATTCAGAGCAGACTGTTGAAGACGCAGTAGCGTTTGCAGTATGGAGGCCTGCCTACTTAAAGATATGTTTAAAAGTTGATTATATTCTTTACAGTGGTGAGATTGATTTAAAAAAATATGTTTAAAGATTTTGAGTTACAAATATTGTTGTCTAATTCGTTCCGTGTAGGAATTACAGAAGGCAAAAAAAAAAACTTTTAAAGCAGGCAGTTAAATATATTGAACCTGCTGTGCAACAAAGCCCAATTTTTACGCTTTTTGAAATCACTTTTTTCACAGTTTTCTGTGTTCTTGCTCTGTTTTATGTATTTGATGGATGATCTATGGGAAATAAAACTCACACAACAACTGAGATGTACATGTTTATTGACCAGAAATATGATACCAGAAGTTACAAAATTTTGTAATTCTCAGGCTGTGGAATAAGGCTAGCCTCTCCCCCTCAATCCCCTGGTGTATAATTTCCCTCTTTTTCCTTTCTTCTTTTGTTCTGGAACCAGTGCACGATCTGTTAAAATACAAATATATCTGGTTAATATCTCGAAGACAAATGATGCTTGCCTTGCTTCGTTTTTAAGAAAACCCTGTGGTAAACGGATAAAAGGATTAAGGTCCTTGAGCAAATTCAAGATGGCGTAAACAGTGAGAGTGACTGGGATACCAAACTAATTTCGTAATTTTAAGCTTGAAGAAGGATTTACAGACTAAATTATACTTATCAAATCAAAGACGAGATATAATTGATCTTACTTTATTTCTGCTCTTGGCTTTTAGAGAGAAGAAGTTGAATACAAACGCTCTTTTAGAAGTTGGCGAAATGATCTTTCGAAGCCTTGGTAGTCTCTTTTCCTTGATCTTAAGGGTAACCAATGAAGTAGCTTATACTAACACTGGATCTTTGAGAATCTGGCGTCCTCTCGTGTGAATCTTCATTTGAGTATGGAACAGATCTGGGATAATGCACTTGAGCACATCGAAGGACTTTTACTTCAGTGAGCTTTTTAAGTAACTTTAACTGATCTGTGTCTTGTATCTGTCTGTACCTATATCTTCTTCAGTCTGGTCAGTGATGTAGTTACTTTCCTAATGATTAATAGCAGAAAAAATACTAATTTATTTTGAAATCTATGCAATATGTTAAAATGTCTACATCATCATGTGTACACAGGGCTTAAAATAACAGTGGCTCGGACACATGTACGGCAGAAATTATTTTAGGCCAGACATGGTGCCATTCAAGCCGGTCGAAACATAAATATTAAATAACAAAACGAAACAAGCACAAAACAAAACAAAAAAACCGAAACAACACACTTTTTAAAGGTTCTTGTGCATCTGTGATATAAACTCAAATTTATAAATGAAACACCATCATGAATGATGAGACGACGAATATATAGTTTACATCGGATATAAAACAATCAGCGTTTATTAAAACTATATACAAATATATTTATATATGTATATTAATAGAGTGTGAGTTCTTCCAACACTTTCAAAGTTATGACTTGCTCAATATTCTGCAATGATACAAAACTTCTACCGTTTCCTCAAAAGCAAGACCTGACACTTGAGAGCATCAAAACGGCCTGTAAAACGCATTTTCATACAGAGCTAGAATGTGATGTACTTGCCGGGGAACGAGGTCCGTCATACACTGCTTTAAGTCAAATAAGAGACTTTTAAGTTTTGCACGTGCGCTTTATAGAAAGTTCAAGTCTCTTCAAAGGCTGAAAAGTGATGTTGAGCATTTTTTGCCGTAACTTGTAAAAAATTATGTAGCATTTCACTCATAAAGTATGAGAATAAAAATCTCACTATATCACTCGTTTGATTTTACAACTAAAACGATGACTATATATACTTCTTTTGGCAACATTTCAATTTTTAATCCTATCCTTTATCACTATTTTTTGCGTAAAATCCGAATCAGCCAAAAGCAAAATATGAGTTTTTGTTTTTATATTTCTGTTGTCACTGCCAGTTAATAAGTAGTGTATAAAATGCATTTTGAAAATGTGAACTTACCTTGCTTCTTACTGTTCTGACTCGACGGTAAGTTATGCCATGGACGAACTGAAAAGCTGGCTGACTTACTTGTATACTGTTTGTCTTTTTATTGGATACAAAGTATTTGTAATTGTTGGTCCTTTATGGGCAGGGTTATCTTGGTAACACTTACCACCGCGACCTGCAATAAAATACAACTTCATTAATTGTTTCTCCCACAAAAAATAATAAACAACAATAAATGATGTAGAAAGAAAATCATACTGTACCTTGTCTGCCAGCGATAAGGTAAACGTTCTGGAGGTTTGTGTCTGCGAGGGCATTGAATCTCTTTAAAATGTGGACTTTGGACCTATCGTCATATTTGTCCATACGACCTCTGCTGCAGCCGCAGTTTGGTCCAGTCTCTTTTCCTATACGAGTTTCCCTAAAAAATATGGACGTGTAAGTATTAATAACAACTCCCAATAAACCAGTTGCTCTCAGAAGAACCTTTTTCGGTTGACAACATTTCATTGAAGTCTTGTCAAGAAATCTTCCTCTACCTTGTCAAGCTTGATCAAGTCTCTTAGGAATGATTCTTTGAGCTGCATACTGCAAACTCGGATAATACTGATATCCTTATCTGGGAAGAAGGTCCGAAGCGTACTATAAGTTGTGAAGCTGCACCTACCTCTGGTAATACTACTCGAAGTGCTGACCACATAGCTCTATCGAAATCAAGCTTCACATTGTTACAGGAACAACAGATTTTAATTACTGTGCTTGGAGACGCCTCTGTGAACAAAGCGTGGGAGAAATATACTACAGAAACTAAAAGGGTGAGGGAAGGTATGAGTGGAACTGTTTAAGAGAGATAAATGCAAACCTTGTTGAAATTCGATTTTAAAAAAATCCTCTTTGATGATTACTTTGAAATTGAAGGTTTAAGAAGTATGCAATATGATAAAATGATAACATCCAAATCCTCACCGCTCCTTATCAGTGGACCAGTTACTGGTCATCAATGGAGAGGACTTTGTGACTTTTCGTCCAGCTGCTATGTTCATGCATCCACTATAAAACAAATCAAGGAAAAACAAAAATAACATTTACCTCACCACAAAGTACAGCATCTCGTAAGTGCCTTTAAGTTGAAATTACAAGTTTCAATTGCCATACCCTATTGTTATTTGCAAAAACATAATACAAAAAGAAAATTTTAAATTATATTTACCAAGCATATCAGTAGTAGTTGTAATAGGACAAATTTTGTCAGGTATACAAATCCTTATAAATCTTACTAATATTAAAGTGCTACACATTTCCATTTCTGGTGTTGGTTTTCAGAAATTTCTTCTCTTGACTTTCTTTTGCTTGTATGTATAGTGTAATAATGTCCACAACCCAGTATGGTACGAAAACAAGCCACTTGGTGTGAACAATCTGGCAAAAATGATGAAAAATATCTCCATTGGTGCCAATTTGTTAAAGGTCTACACCAACCAGAGCGTAAAAAGCACATCGGTCACAACGCTGTCAAACCAGGAGTTCCTTAGAGGCATATCATGGCCATTTCTGGCCATAAGATTGAGCAGAGTCTGGTAAGCTACAATTCCAGACCATCCACAAGCCAAATAAAGCGATGTTCTGAGATTATTTCCTGTACTTAATTTTACTGCTAGTAGCACTGTAATATGTGCAACCATTTGTAGTGGGTTCCTGGAACCACACAGTCAGGTACACTTTATCAGTGATCAAACATACCTTCTTTCTAGGCAGTCTCTTCCTTTGATGTCCCCCCAATCTTCTCTTGATGTGGGAGCCACTGCTTTGGTCGTGGCCAAAGTTAAGCTTCACCTTACTACATCCAATGTTTGGCCTTGTGAATCGGATGTAAGTGTGAATGTGGTCTTCACTGCCATTTGCATTTATGAAGGCCATGGACTGCTCAAGATGGAATGAGAACACCTCCCCACACAAACAGGACTTGGCATTAACCTTTGGCTTAAAACATTTCTGAACCTATAGATAGAGATATGAATATGGCTTTTAGTATTGATCAAATCGGATGGTCAGGAGTGAAAAAATAGGGTTACTGTGTTAATATCACGCCTACATAAAATACTCGTTTCTGTTTGGTCAAAGAACTATCATGATTTTTTTCTTAATACTGTGCAATTAATGAATTAATGCAATTAATTAATTGAACACATCCAGCAACTTTCAATGTAGACGTGGCTGTTAAAAAGTTGTTTTCTTCTAGTAACCATGCCGTTGTCTATAGAAGCTACCATGGTACATGTGCAATTCATATCAGTTTTGCAGGATCCTGTAATGGGTGTATAAAAAAAAGTTAAGCTTCACCTTATTACATCCAATGTTTGGCCTTGTGAATCGGATGTAATTGTGAATGTGGTCTTCACTGCCATTTGCATTTATGAAGGCCATGGACTGCTCAAGATGGAATGAGAACACCTCCCCACACAAACAGGACTTGGTATTAACCTTTGGCTTAAAAAATTTCTGAACCTATAGATAGAGATATGAATATGGCTTTTAGTATTGATCAAATCGGATGGTCAGGAATAAAAAAATAGGGTTACTGTGTTAATATCACGCCTACATAAAATACTCGTTTCTGTTTGGTCAAAGAACTATCATGATTTTTTTCTTAATACTGTGCAATTAATGAATTAATGCAATTAATTAATTGAACACATCGAGCAACTTTCAATGTAGACGTAGCTGTTAAAAAGTTGTTTTCTTCTAGTAACCATGCCTTTGTCTATAGAAGCTACCATGGTACATGTGCAATTCATGTCAGTTTTGCAGGATCCTGTAATGGGTGTATAAAAAAAAGTTGAGCTTCACCTTATTACATCCAATGTTTGGCCTTGTGAATCGGATGTAATTGTGAATGTGGTCTTCACTGCCATTTGCATTTATGAAGGCCATGGACTGCTCAAGATGGAATGAGAACACCTCCCCACACAAACAGGACTTGGCATTAACCTTGGGCTTAAAAAATTTCTGAACCTATAGATGGAGATATGAATATGGCTTTTAGTATTGATCAAATCGGATGGTCAGGAATGAAACTAGTTTACTTGGGCAAAGATATATAAACACTTAATCCAACATTGGACTATATTGGCCATGCCCAATTGAGCATAGCCGCTTTAATCAAATAATATTCATAAAATAAAAATTACAATTCTTCAATTTAATTTTGCCCCAGTAAAGATGTGGGCTACAAACGCCAAAGCATCATCATATTATGTCGAAGAGATAATAGATTATGATGCACACCCCATCCAAAGGAAAAGCAGCACAACCCCGTTACAAGTGATCTGAATCTGCTGCTCTTGCTAATCAGATTCAGAAAACTCATATTAATTAAATACTATATTGTAATGTAAAAAGAAACTTTGGCCTGCCTCTGCTGCCCTTGCTGATCAGACAGTTCAAAGCTGAAAACTTATAAGAACATGGCATGATCCCCTTTGAATGCACCTGCCAATCAACAGGGATTGCTTAAAAGTTGAAGAAACAGGCACGAACGACCATGGCTGCTGCCCTTGCTAATCAGCCTAATCCTCTGCAACACTGATCAACAACATTAAGTTGAAACAGATTGAATACGTATGTATTTTTAAAATGCATTGGATTTCCAGCGCCCCATGGTTCGGATCTGCGCATCAGACATCCCCTTATCAGCAGCATGAGAAGCAACTCCGATGCGGAAGCTATGTCCTTTATACTTAGAGGGATCAAGACTACAATACCGCAGAGCTATCGCCAACTTATCGGTAAAAAAGGATCTAGGAACCGGGTTGCCATCAGGCATGACAAAAAGAGCACCCCCACTGTAGCCTCTTAGTGCAAGGTTTTCTAGTAAGTGCTCAACCGGACAAAAGGAAAGTTGTCGAGAAACCACAAGTGAGAAAGGTCGCTGATTGTAATTGTGTTTGTAATTAACAAACTGTACCTTGAGTGCCTCAACTTGGTTCTTATTATTGAAAAGCTGAGTGACATGATGTAACTGTATAGTGTTACCAGAAGGAGAATCTGTTATTTACCCCACTCTCGAAAATGTAAAAAAGGCAAACAAGCACATGGCCTTAAATAGGCTTTTGTGAAATTGCGAACAAGTTATCTGCGAGGCTGCTCCAACTATTCTATCCAAAACTGGGACAGTAATTGGCAATCTGCAGTCCAAAGGATGGGAAACCTTACAGTAACCTTTCACATTTGAACTATAAAAAATGTTTTGGTTGCATCCGGAAATCCATACAATCTGTGGCTATACCCTATAGCTGAAACATAAGTGCTGACTGTTGATGCCGCGTATTTGCGATCATACAAATAAGCAATAAAGAGAGCTACAGTAGTAGAACACGAGGACAATACCAGGTAATCAGATATTTGTTTCACTTGATAAGGGATAAAGTTTTTCTTAATTGCACCGGCACTTTAAAATTTCTAAATTAAGTTTTGTTTTTCATATTAGGTAAAGGGGTTCCTGAAATCCGTTTTCGAGATAATTTCCGTTGCCGCTCACTGTTGCCCAGTCAAGTACCATCTGCAGCTGAAGTAGTAGAGGAATACAGACAAAAGGGAGGTCAAATCAATGAAGAATCTTCCTTTGGTATCGACCCACTCCACGGGGATTGCAACGCTAAATATGCTCGTGACCAACAATTCTTTTTGCGCTATAATTCATACGCAACAGATGCGCACGCTATCGCTAATCACCGTGAAGATTTTTTTGAAGAATCTATTTTGCATTTTATTGACGTCACTCTTAACGCAACTTGAAAATATCCAACTGGTTGTTATTTCTTATTGCATAATGTAACAGTATGTTAGTTTATAGTATTCTGTGATTCGTATATTCACATAAATAGTATCAGTTTTGTTCTCGCAGTATGCCCTACAATGGACTACATTTTAAAATCTAACCAATGTTTTACGAAAATTAAGATATTTGCTACGAAAAATAACTCAACTGGCTGCATTGATTTTACATATTTGTTTAAGTCTGGAAAAAATGTACATGCAGAAACAATATACATTAACTCAAAGCTAAACTTAAGTTTGATACTGACTCTTGACTGTGGACGTTTGTATGTACTAAAACAGTAACGCAACTTTTAGATCACTCTCATGCAACCTGGTCACTGCATTTTCTCAATTATTTCATCGAGCCCGTGGAAAGGGATCACTTTGCTAACCCCTTCGGCATTTCTACAAAGGGGACAAGTGTCCTCCTCCTCAAACCACCTATTCATGCATTCAGAGCAACCGACTATTTGCCCACAGCATTGTGCGAACGCAATTTCCTTCTTTGAGATTCTCTGGCATATTTTACATGTTAGCGTTGTTTTTAGTGACTGCAATAGATCACTCTGATCCCTATTTGTATCATTAGATAACAATGACTTAATATCACAGAGATCTTTCTGAATACTACTCTGACTTTCTTTCACTCCTTCATCGAAATGAAATTCAAAATCCAAAAACTTTGCTTCTATCAAACTGTTTGTCTTCGATATGGAGGTCATTAGATCTTTGCACTTCTCATCAACTCCTGTTGTTGCTTCAAGAACATTCTGTACGGTCTCTTCCATTTCTTCACTTGTTAAAGTGGAAGACCTAGTTGTTAAAATAAATCAGAGAGACGACTTAAAATTATATATCTAAATTCACTTATATTTTGTTGTTTTAATCAAGTTTAACTTAAACCACACCCCAGGGCACCCTAAAATGTGTGTTCGTGTGTCGGGGATGGGGTGGGGCAAAGAATGAAAAATATTGGAAAAAGTGGGAGGTGGGGGGGGGGGGGGGGGGGGGGAGGGCTAAGATTGCAAAATATACGAGACTAGTATGGAAAAAAGGAAAAACTGGGGACCATAGACCCCCCAGCCCCTCCCTTTGCACGGCCCCTGCACCCTTCTAATAACTCGTGTTATTTCTTCAAATAAATTACCTCTTTCTCTTTTTTCCGTAACGAGGAGCTTCTCTTTCTTTAGACACGCTGAAATAGCGTGCCGCAGGCACAGCCAAAAACTTCTTTGATGGTATTTTCCAGAAGTCAATACCTATGCAGAAAAGAGATAAGTTTAAATTGTTCAGCAAGGATTATTTTAAAAATTGGGACGCTTTTTACGGCGCTTCTTGTTTTTAGAGGCGCGAAATCGTAGAAAGTTTTCTATTAAGACTATCGCGCGTGTGATTGAGAAGCACTAAAACATTGAAATTATATATATTTAATAATTACCTGTTGTGCCTGGACTTGAGACGATTTCAAAACCATTTGCGTCGCAAATAGTATAATCTTCACTAGTATTGTTGTATTCTTTTACTAAATTAGCAATCGCCTCGGGGTTTGCCGACTTGTCGTCGATTTGGATATGCACTGTTCCAGTAACAAATGGCTTTAATGCATCATCAAAGTCTGCTAGCAAAATTGCCTTTCTTATTTCATGATTCTTTTTTTCATTTTTTTGACGTAGGGGCGCCGGTATGTGCCGATTTTGGGTTGGTCGTGGGAAGGTAACATAGGCACTGAAAAAGAAAGTGAATTAAAATACACTTTGTAAATTAATTTACGAATTAGTCTGTTTTTACTAGCTTTAATATGAATGAACATCAACGTCTTCACCAAAAACACTTAGACAATGCATTATCGAGTCCTCGAGCGAACCCAACGCTAAGCTACTACAGATCGGGCAGACGTCATTGTAGCGCTATCGAGTTATCGGTCACGAACCAGAGGGGTGGGGCCACGGGTTGGGATTTGAAGCTGTACCATTTACCCGTCATCAACACAGGAATTCCGAATGAATTGAATAACATTTCGGTGCTAAGAGTACGAACGTTTGCCCGGTCTCTTTCCTCTTCTTTCTGTGCACTGGTTTTGGGTGAAATGTTTGAGTACAGTATTTCTGTGCAAAATCGCTGCCGTAGTCGACAATAATTCTGAAATCTACAACAAAGGCGTCGCCGATCAGTGACGTAAAAACGAAATCATTGGACATTTATTCTCAGATAAGCGGTCTAGGAATCTTAAAGCTGCCAAGTTAACTAGTTCTCGTAAAACTCACATGTTTTAGGTAAATAAGAATGAGGTAGTAATGCCAAGGAGATGTCAGTGTGGCTGATCGGTAAAACAAGGTCACTGGCACGTGCCGCCCTTGAAAATGTCTGTGTTTTCCGATGTCTTGACATTTCACACGTCCAACAGCTTTTCCACAAGGGAACGTTCCAAATGTTTTAAAATGTGCGATAAAATTTCGAGGAAAATATATACTCAATGTGATCGTAACTCGTACTCAGGTAAATCTTCAAAATCCTAACAGTCTGTTCATTTCCAGACTACTCGGGTATTAGTATAAAAAGTAAACGTACAGACTTGCAAATTTTAAAAATATCTAGCATGCGGCTGATATTTTCGACCTCGATTGCATTCACGAAACTAAATAGATACAGAAAACATTTGCATATAGCTGCTATATCAAAGGTTGCAGATAAGTATAAGCCATATGACTACCCACCTGGTGCTTGAAGTCGGTCTGCACTGAGGATTATCAACAGGTGCTTGCATTGAATCTCCATCCACTTTAAAGACTGTGAATTGGTTCATTCGCGCTGTGCCAAAGCCCCCGTTCTCATAAGGAAAGAATACGTTATCGTCGTCATCCATTACATCAATAGTCTCTGGAACGATCTAAATGGGAATACGAGGTGTTTACGATGTAGTAAGATATTGTTATGTAATAAGTATCAACATACAAAAGTAGTTACAAAATGACATGTAAGTAGGACAAAAGTAGTTACCTTAAAAAGACTCGACGAACGCGTTCTGTTTATATCACTGTCGCTAATAGGCATATGCCTTTCCTTAAAAAGAAATGTGAATTTTGCACCCGACATCTTTTCAACCAACTTGCACAAGAATGAGAGACTGAAGAATTATTTTTCGATTGCGTCTAGTCTACTAAACTTATGGCAGCGCCACTTGCAACAAAAATCACCAATCATATAACAGTAAAGCTAGACGGAGATGAACTGATAACAGCATTAGCCAATGAGGTTATTGCGTTCTCACGCTCCATACTAGTCTTCCAAAGTGGCCTAGGTAGTAAAGTCGAAGCCGGGATGATACGATTACGAACTAGAAACCTCATGCCGTATAAGTCTGGTCAGTAGTGGGTTCTTGGTGCCTCCCCTCCCTCTGTTTTTTATTATTGTTGTTGTTGTTAGTGGACCCACCTACCCTCAGTCCGCCTAATCTTCAGCTCCCCCTGTCTACAGGATATTTTTCCAAAGTTCGTTTTCAGAGAACAAAATCAAAATATCGAAAAGTCATTTCAAGTATATATTTTGATTTTTAATTTTTGAATTCGAAAATTGAAAATTGACATTGATGAGATAATTTTCGAATTTTGACATGATCGTAAAAAATGAAAATTCAAAAATCAGGCAAATTTCATGTCCAATTCACGCTAACTAAATTGAAAAGCTCTTTGTGGAGTGTTACACGGACCAAAATGGCTTCAACTGAATTGATTTTTATGTCTTCCTAATAAAGTGAAAAATATGAAAAAAACATTTTTTTGTTTTATTATTCTTATTTAAAATTTGCATTGTCATATCAAAGCATAAATCATATGGTATTGGCTTTTTTAGTATTTGGATGGATCTGAAAAGAGCATTGTTTTTTTTTGGCTCTAAAAAGAGCCGTTTTTTATTACTTTCCACTCCTACAGGACCATGGTTTATGGTAGTTGGTTAAGCTTCAATGAGATCTTGTTTTCTTCTTTTACCATTCACAGGGCGAAATTTAAGAGTGACTGTCTGTAACGATCAAGCAAAATTCAAAATCCGTGGCAAACTTCGAAAAATCGATTTCGCTCATACTTTCAAGTTAGTTAGGGTAATGTATCCTAAGAATCGCTGTATAGTTGGTTTGATCAAATAACGCTTTATTATGGAGAAAAATGGAATTTTTTAAACACTCCCGAAAACGCCGTTCGCGACAGTAAATTTTGACTCAACTTTCGCGGCTGCTGGACACAAAATAAGCAACACTGGGAATTAAAACAACCCATATTCTTGAAGAACAATCTATTGAGTACGATATGCGTGACTTTGGGATCAATTGTACAATTTTAAGATAACAAAATAATTTTATTCGCTAGACGTGTGTTTAGAGTATCAAAAAGTAGGTCTTACAAAAATATTCATTCTGAATGTGCTTAACCTCTCAGTCGCGTGAAACGTCGCTGGTTGATTATTCAGGTGTTGGTCTTTCTAGTGATGTAAAGAAATCTTTGGGCAAATGATTGTGTGTCACGCAGTATGTCTTCAAACTTTGGTCAAATTACTCATTTCTGACCTCTGGCCGCTTTCTATAACAGACAAGATACTAGTGTTTATAAGTAAAATATAAACTCAAAAACAAGCCTAAAACACTTTTATAGCCTTAAATAATGTAGCTGTTTAAGAATTCTTACCTGGCAAACTCTGAAACCTGGATTTTTATGAATGTTTTTAGACACAACATCGATCTGGTTTCTTTCATTACCGACTCGAACTTGTCAACGGCCGAGTGCCACAGGGAGCCCAACCTTTCTTGTTGTGGTGCAAAACACAGGAAACCCAGATTGATTAAAAAATCGTTTTAATTTGTTTTAATGATGATGCAAACACACACAATAAAAATTTTCACAACTATTCCAGTAACACTTACTGAATTACATGATAATCTATAATATGAATGACTAATAAAGAGGGGGAAAACCTGCAGTAGAACCTTACTAATGGTAACAGTTCTAAATTGATTTTAAAGAAGTTGAACCGTATACACTACATGCAATTTTTCTGCTCGGCATGTCATCATAAATGATCACCGGCCTCTAAGGTTCATAATTAGTACCGAACAAATGTATGTGACAGAGGCACCCACGATTTTATTGGAGTAGATGCGGAACATGAAAATCTTTGGAAAGTTTTTACGCATCCTTCTTCGGAACAGGTGAACAGCGTGTCATCATCGGTATCGCTGTTTTCCTTGCGGGAATCTGTAGTGGTCTTTGGTTTGTATTTCCTACTTTGTCTAGGTATGACAACGCAGAAATCTGGAACCTGGTCATCAGAATACTCCATCTTCCTAAGGGTGGGTAAGGCTAGAGCTGACGATTTCTTCGTTGTTTCAAATTTCGTGTTGGGTATCTTTTTTCCTTTTCCAACGCCGTATGCTCTCCAAACCACAATGTTACGCTTTTTGAAGATAACATCATTGTCAAGGCTTACGCCTTGCTCGATGGTTACAGACAGTCACTCTTTAATACTCCATTTTACAGTTCCATTCAGTGACCACGAATAATAGTCTCTAGCCGAGGCTGGAGTTTCCGCGCATGATAAACTATAGTTTATCATGCGCGGTAACTCCAGCCTCGGCTAGGAACTATTATTCGTGATCACTGAATGGAACTATAAAGAGGAGTATTGGGGCTTGGTTTAATTAGTTTTGGTGAAAGTACTTGAAAATATGTAGGACTCAAGATGAATATAATTTGCATCCAAAGCAAAAATTTTGAAACAACGAAGAAATCGTCAGCTCTAGCCTTACCCACCCTTAGGAAGATGGAGTATTCTGATGACCAGGTTCCAGATTTCTGCGTTGTCATACCTAGACAAAGTAGGAAATACAAACCAAAGACCACTACAGATTCCCGCAAGGAAAACAGCGATACCGATGATGACACGCTGTTCACCTGTTCCGAAGAAGGATGCGTAAAAACTTTCCAAAGATTTTCATGTTCTGCATCTACTCCAATAAAATCGTGGGTGCCTCTGTCACATACATTTGTTCGGTACTAATTATGAACCTTAGAGGCCGGTGATCATTTATGATGACATGCCGAGCAGAAAAATTGCATGTAGTGTATACGGTTCAACTTCTTTAAAATCAATTTAGAACTGTTACCATTAGTAAGGTTCTACTGCAGGTTTTCCCCCTCTTTATTAGTCATTCATATTATAGATTATCATGTAATTCAGTAAGTGTTACTGGAATAGTTGTGAAAATTTTTATTGTGTGTGTTTGCATCATCATTAAAACAAATTAAAACGATTTTTTAATCAATCTGGGTTTCCTGTGTTTTGCACCACAACAAGAAAGGTTGGGCTCCCTGTGGCACTCGGCCGTTGACAAGTTCGAGTCGGTAATGAAAGAAACCAGATCGATGTTGTGTCTAAAAACATTCATAAAAATCCAGGTTTCAGAGTTTGCCAGGTAAGAATTCTTAAACAGCTACATTATTTAAGGCTATAAAAGTGTTTTAGGCTTGTTTTTGAGTTTATATTTTACTTATAAACACTAGTATCTTGTCTGCTATAGAAAGCGGCCAGAGGTCAGAAATGAGTAATTTGACCAAAGTTTGAAGACATACTGCGTGACACACAATCATTTGCCCAAAGATTTCTTTACATCACTAGAAAGACCAACATCTGAATAATCAACCAGCGACGTTTCACGCGACTGAGAGGTTAAGCACATTCAGAATGAATATTTTTGTAAGACCTACTTTTTGATACTCTAAACACACGTCTAGCGAATAAAATTATTTTGTTATCTTAAAATTGTACAATTGATCCCAAAGTCACGCATATCGTACTCAATAGATTGTTCTTCAAGAATATGGGTTGTTTTAATTCCCAGTGTTGCTTATTTTGTGTCCAGCAGCCGCGAAAGTTGAGTCAAAATTTACTGTCGCGAACGGCGTTTTCGGGAGTGTTTAAAAAATTCCATTTTTCTCCATAATAAAGCGTTATTTGATCAAACCAACTATACAGCGATTCTTAGGATACATTACCCTAACTAACTTGAAAGTATGAGCGAAATCGATTTTTCGAAGTTTGCCACGTTTTGCTCGATGGTTACAGACAGTCACTCTTAAGCTTTATGTCGATGTTAAATAGTTTTAAAGACCTATGAATGGTAACTTTACTCACCTTTATGTAGTTAAGTTAAAGGTGGTAAAGATGTCTAAACACACATTTAACATAGTGAAATTAAATAACGGTAATGGAAGCTTTACCAAGCAATTGAAAGCAGTAGTAAAGGGGTTTAAAGGAACCTTTGCCTTTTGTCTGAAACTGCATTAAAGGCAATTTAAATGGATCTATACACATCGTGTAAATGTTATTAAAGGTCCAATACAGGCATATGTTTAAATTCATATGAAAGGTATATAAAGCTACTGATCGCTTGATTAAAGGTATGGTAAAGATATAATATAGACAGCGCCAATATATCAAATATATGGTAAAGGTATGGTAAATGGATGTGATAAAGACAGTGCCAATATATCAAATGTTTGGTAAAGGTATGGTAAATGTGTGTGATAACTACAATAAGGAAACATTAAAAGCATGGTAAAGATATTGAGTTCTCTAAATGTAATCATACGTATACACTTATTCATTTCTTCAAAATCTGTATATTTAGCGTATTTAGTATAATATAAGACTATATTTCACGGTATATAATTTTTATTCTTCTATAAATAAATGCATTTTATTGAAGTAGTTCTAAAATGTTTGCATCAGCATACGACAAATCGAAAGACATCAAAAATTGAAACGTATACAAATGCATTAATATCTGTAATTTTTATGTCTCTAGTAACACAAATTTCATGTTGAGTTCACTCAAGGCCTCCCTTTCTTGCAGTTGAATTATGAAAGGTGATGCTCAAAATGGCCGAGATTAAGGCATACATATATACATATATATATATATACGTTGGTATCTTTTTAAGCAGAATTAAATATTTAAACAGTTTCTGAATGATATAAAATATCAAGGCTGCTTTATCTCACAGATTTGTAGACAGATAACACAGTCTCGGCCATGGTACGTAATTTACCATATCGTGCTCATTCAATAAAATTCTAATATTAATACAAAAGAAAAGTAATCACGAAATTATGATATATCCAATTTAAAATATACAGAGATCGAGGTTGTTACACTACAAATTATGCCGGATAATTACCAATAACTCAATACCCTCGGTCAAGAGAATATGAACTAAGAGAAGGAATCCCCATACCCCATCATGTGCACACTTTGATGCTATTTTTACAATCCATTCTAAAAAAATCATCCAATGACATCATTTATATATTTAATCGTTTAGTTTCTGCACGCGCATAGTACACGAGCGCTCTACGCTGTTTGCTAATGTTTTCTCGTGCTTTTCTTATGTTCAAATGTTCAAACCTGCCCTCAAGATGACGATGTAGGTCAAAAGCTTTGGAAAATAAATGTAGAAATAATAGGATAAATGTAGAATTTGAACAAAATACTACTTCAATTTTCTGTCATACTTGCCAAGCTTTCGACGTGCACATTCATGTCTAGGACAGAGTCGAAATAACGGAAAACTCTCAAAACGTAAGCAAACAGCGTAGAGCGCGCGCAGTATTAAAATGCGCGTGCAGAAAAACAAATTGTTTAAAAATAGCATCAAACTGTGCACATGATGGTTACAAGGCAATATTGGGGTGTAATTCCTTCTCTTAGTTCATTTTCTCTTGCCTTGGTATAATAGTAAATAGTTAAATTTTGTGGTATTTGTTTATGACTTGCTCGATGATGAATTTCCGAGTTATGTAGGTTTATTTTTTCAATATGTTATAGAGGATATTACATGGGCGCGCGAAGATACGAATTTTTTCGTCGAGTGTTGAAAAGATTTTTTACACAAGAAGATAAAATTCCTATCTCCAAGCGGCCATGTAATATCCTCTGTTTATTATATAATTATCAATGAAGTATGTTTTGGCTTTTTCAGGCAATTCGTTCCGTATTTCTGAATAGCCATCGCAATGGTGTTATTTTCACACGTGAAAAGATATCAATTTTTTGAAATAGAGAAAAATAGATAGTCATTGGTAATTATACAATAAAAACCTTTAATAAATAGAAGCCCAGTTTGGGCATTGATTTTGCTTTTGCCTTGGCGATGGAGGGCCAGTTTCTCTTTCCAGTATTCTCTTTCTCACCAATTCTGGTAAAGAGTTCATGTGATGCTTGTCAAGGGATCGTTTTACTTTTTTAAGCTCTTGGCTCTCCCACATGAGAGGTCTCACAACATAACGAAGAGTTTTATGTGGAGGTTCTTCATCAAGATCACTTTCTTCACTTGACATGTACTCCACCCTCATGACATCAGCAACTCTTGCCTTCTTCTCATCACTCCGTTTTTTCGCGGTAACACTCTTAAGACGTCTGCCCAATTTCTACAGAAGCACAGACATAATTAAATTCAGAATTAAAAAAATCCTGGTTGCTCAAAAGATATGTACAAATGCACAAATCCTGGCTGTCTGATTGGCCTGTAAGTTCTAAAAAGCATTGGAAAGCTTTGCTGATCTAGTGATTATATAATTGCGATGTTAATAATCTTTCATGATATAAACCCACCTCTCGTTTTCTATTTTGCCTTCTACATGCCTGAACATGCTCCTTATCTTTGTTTTTAGCTCTCCTTTTCATGCTGGCCTTTAGCGTTTTGAAGTATGTCTTGTATGCAGCTGCATATGATATTAAATAAACAAATAATAAATAAATAAAATGAAAAAATATCCACTAACAATTATCGAAGATATTAGCTTGTATAGCTACTCTAAAACTCGAGTTAAAATAAAGTTTACGTATGCATGTACATATGCATGGAAAATTTCTACAACGTTTAACATCACTCTTTTTTTTTCAAACTATAGCAAGTGCTAGTCTCCCTGGCATCTGTTTTTAGTGTCGGTCGTACAAGTTAAAATTTTTACTCTATATAAAACATTTACCTTTCATTTGCAATAATGTCCATGGACACTTTTCTTCTCCGCCATATTCATGGAGAAGCTCAGTTTTTAACTTTTGAAAAACCCCAATGTTGAATTCTGAATCTTGGCTACATAAAGACAAATATACAATCTTAAATTATTGATAGAAATTTGGTCATTTTCATGCTGGTGTTCATCAGCTGTATATCTAATACTCACTTGGTCACACACATCTGTTATTTGCAGTAATGCCTTATTTGCTATCATAATGAATTATAATTTGGACTGCTAGTAAGATTTTGAAGGCCCGCCACTTTGCAGTAAGTAATTTACTCATTCTCTCACCAAAACAATTTAATAAATAAGGTCCTTACAATAAGTCATGACCTTCTCACAATGATGATGGTTATGATTTATATAGCACCCTTTGCTATGTGGATATAATCAAAGGCGCTTTACATGGAGTTGAGAATGACAATTGCTTTTTATGCAATTTACAATCATGGGAGATGGTTAGTATGAAGTGGAGGCACTGAGGGTGGTCACTTCCAGGGTTTCTTTTCTCGTCATCAGTGGTTCTTTTATGTCCCCCATTTACTGTAGGTTGGGAAGGGTTGGTAGACAGGGCCTACAGTTTTAAGTCCTTATCCGAGAAGACTTAAAGATCTAACCATTTTCAGAAATAATTACAAAGGCAGCACCTTCTCCTCAGTTATTTTAAGGCCCTGAGTGTTGGTCTGTTATGAAGTGCAAAAGTGCAAAACCATATATATATATATATAATATATATATATATATGCATGGTTTTGATTTATGTTTCTTACTATACCTCTCATCAACCTTTAATGTCATGCCAGTGTTGTCACTGCTTGCCATGGCTTTTAACACTCTTCTTACGTCATTCTATAATAATTTTACAATCATGTTAGTAGAGTGCACACACTTAACCCGTGCACAATAATTAGTACTAATTAGTAATACTATTTCATACAGAATCTTTTGTTTTCTATTGTTTAGTTATCACTCTTTAGTGCTTAAAATTAGTTTTAGTTTCACGGGTTTAGTGCGAGCACTCTGTTCATATTACATCTTTCTATACATTCATATAAACATAATCATGTAAACAAGGTTCTAGATCAGTTTTATAAATCCTCTTTTATAAATCCTCCATGCACAATCATCAAAAGTTAAACTAAGAAGTTTAAATGATTATTGACATGCATTATTCCATGTGTCTTTCTTAACTCGCAGAGTACTCAGAACAAAAGAATTTTAGGCGGGAAAAATTTACGAGCATTTTACTGATAAGCATCATTATTACACTTAGATACGTACGTAGCTTCTTGAACTGCGAACACTACGTATACATAACTATAGTCGAACTCCAGCTACGATTTGAGCCTGAGAACGCCTTAGGGAAATTGAGTGTATTCAATTGAGGTGTTAAACGCTTAAAAGGAGAGATCAAAGGTCGAACAAGAACTTAAAAGCTTAAGTACTCTTTTATTAGAGTGCCTTTGTACTCTTAAATCGGTATAAAGTACCTCTTTTATCTAAGTTTAGCTATGATACTCACACTACACATCTTGGGGACACGAACAGTCCCACCGGTTTGACGGACCGGTCGTCTTCCAGAACCGCTTGCCACACAAAGATCGACCTTGCTCGAAAGCTCCTGGACTTTATTCGTAACCTCCTTCAGGACAGCACGATCTTGCTGGTTTGCAGCACGTATCTGCTCACGAAGCTCCCTATTTTCTTTCACGACGTTTTCTAGTAGTAGCACGTACTGATCTGTCAACGATACAGCCATAGTAGAAAATAAATGATAAGAAGAGTCTTGAGACGGTGTAGTGTGCAAGTAACAAGTCACAGGCGAAAAAGAGTCGTTATAATTATGCTGCTGTAATATATTACAAATTTCGGCGGGAAAACCATACTCACCTAAATTGCCATTTCCGGTCAAAATAAACATTCTCCTGTGGTAGGACAGTAGAAGAGTCCAGTATCTTAACGTATATGAAGGTATGTTTAGTTTGTTTAATGAAAATGGCAAGTGTAAAATTACACGATTTTATGATCTAGTATGTTTCTGTTTCGAGAACAAAACGATGGTGATATAGTAAAAGATTTTTTCGACCCAAAACATATTTCTTTGGGAGGGGGGAGGGGGGAGGAGAGGGAGAGTGAGGAAATTCGCCATGTTCTAAACGAGCCGGGATCTGGGTTCGAGTTACGACCGCAAAGCATCTATGGATTGTTTGGAGGGACAGCCAGAGTCCAAACAATATGGCTGACAGTGTAAATGTAGATACTAAAATAGTAAAACTAACAGAAAGTGACATTCCTGGAGCGAAACTTCCAAGGGATTCTGTTGAGAAATGTAGTTGTGTTCAACTAAAGAGGTGGCTGCTTTGTAGAGGCGCAAAAACAACAGGAGTAAAGAAAGTTTTAGTCTCAAGGTTCGTATATGGCGTTACAATTTAACTTATAAGACTCGCATATCATACAGGCTAGATTTTCGAACTCCAATGCAGCATAAAGCCTCATTTCATTGATATATCTTATTATTTCAAATTACAGAGTACAGGATTACATGAAACATAGTCTTGACGTTAAATACTTGCGTGATCCAGACGGTGGTGTAAACCTGCTACGAAAGAAGGCAAAACTTGGCGTCCTTGACCACCAAGAACCAGAGATCACGGAGACTTTCCCTAAAGAAGGATTCGAAGCCGATCTAAAGGGACTTCCAAAAATATCATTTGGAACTGTGTGGAGATTCATGATAGAGGGAGTAGAGTGCAAAAAGCAGCTCTCCACTGCAAAACCACTTGTAAAGGGCTTCAATTTCTTCAAATCTGGACATGTCCTTTACATTGGCCACTTACATGAAAACGGCAAACACTTTATCAAGAGTCAAGTTCTGCCATCAATGAAAAAAGACAAAGTCTACACATGTTTTTTAGTTATTAGCTCATTTGGCAAGATGCTGAGGGCACACTGCAGATGCCCTGCTGGCATAGATGGCCGATGCAACCATGTTGCATCAACACTGTTTGCACTGGAACAACATTGTAAAGAAAGACAGAAGATAACAGTAGTAGACACAGATGATTCTTGTACGTCTAAACCCTGTAAGTGGAATGTCCCTCGAAAGAGAAAAGGCCCTGTACAGCCAATAGCTAAAATGAGTTTCGTGAAGCATGATTATGCAAAAGAAAAAAAGATACCCAAGCCTCATCACTCCAAGGAAAATTCAACCACAGAAAGTTGTCAAGATGAAAAAACTGCAAAAATGTTAGAAATGATGAAAGAGTATCAAAAGCTATCAGGGAATATTCTTGCCTGGACGCATATTCTGCCGCAAGAAGTAAAGAAGCCTGCCATTTCACCAGTAAAATGTCATCCTGTTTCAGCTAGAGAGTTGAAAGAAAAATTTGATAAAGTTAAGAGAAATCTTATGGTTGATGATTTGAAAGTGAAAGAAATTGAGAAACAAACTAGAGGTCAATCGAACATTGATTTGTGGCATCGTCACAGACAACCAAGGATAACTGCTACGAAATGTTACCGAGTAGCTGTACAGAGAGAGAGCACATCTCCTACCAAGATTATCAGAGATGTACTTGGTTACAATAAAGGATTCCAAAGTAAATCAATGGAGGAAGGATTAAAGATGGAAGACCAGATTATCAATGATTACAAGCTTTTCGAGCAAACTCAAGGAGCTGAAGGCATCAAAATCTCTAAGTGTGGTTTTTTTGTTTCAAAAGATCATTGCTTCCTTGGTGCAAGCCCTGATGGTCTTGTATATGATCCATCAACTGATGATTCAGAAGGACTTATAGAAGTAAAGTATGTTCAGACATCAAAAGATGAAACACTAGAGATGGCATTAGTGCGCAAAGGCATTTGTAAACAAAACAATGACATTGTAAGATTAAATGAGAGACATAAATATTTTTACCAAGTACAACAGCAGATGTTTGTGGCAAAGAGAAAATGGACAGACTTTGTTGTAAAGGGTTCAAGCTGTAGTTCACTGTTTTGTGAAAGAGTGAATTTCTCAAGGGATCACTGGGAATCTATTTTGCCCAGGCTAGAATCATTTTTTAACAACTGGATTGTGCCAGAACTTGTATACCCAAGAGTTAAATTTGGAATTTCTAAGTTGGATGCTCGTTCACTTTAAAAACACTTTTAAAGCATTTTGTAAAGTAGAGTAAAAACACTAAAAGTGTGCAATACTTTTCTCTATTTTAGTACTAAATAATACCAATTTAATAATATAAAATTATATAATTCACACAATTTAGCTTAAATTAGTACTATAAAATGTTGCACACTTTAAATGTTTTTTTTTTATTATTTCTAAAGAGTTTTCAATGAAAAAAATCCATATTCATACTTGAATCTTTTTATAATCATAATTCTTTTTATTTGTCTATTTGTACATTAATTAATTTAGATGCTAGATTGCTGTATTTTAACAGCTATGTATTACCATTATTTGATTACGCAGACATTGTATGGGGTGATAGGGGCAATTCCACTCTAATGTTGCAGCTTCAAACTTTACACAACAAAGCTGCAAAAATAATTCTAGACTTACCTATGAGATCATCTTCTAATGAGGCCCTGAATAAACTGAAATGGAAAACTCTTGCAAGACGTAGGGCCGAGCATAGGGCAACTTTTCTTTATAAATGTTTAAATGATTTATTTTCACATCGTTTTAACTTAGTATTTAATAAAGACATACACAATTATAACACTAGATCTAAGAACAATATCCGTAAGAGTGCTTCTACTAGAAACTGGGGACACTGGACATCGACAAATTTTGCCTCAAACGACTGGAATGAATTAGACTTATCAATTAGACAAAGCCCATCATTAGCTAGTTTTAAAAGAGCTTTAAGAAATTTAAATAGTTTTTAATATCGACACTAATAATTTTTAATTAATCCTATTCATATCTCATATATAATATCTATTTTTAATATTTGACTATTTGATATGCGGACACTGAATGTGTGCAACACTCTGCTCTATTGCTACTGAGCACTGTAAAGTTCAGTGGTAATATGCCTAGCTTCTGTGTTGCACACATTTAGTGTCTGCATTCTAACATTGTCATTATTTGTAAATTTACATTTTTGTTATTTTTTATATATTTATATTTTAGTCTTCATTTTTCTTTTTTGTTATATATTTATTTTAGAGGTCTCTCTTGTAAATCACCTTATGGTGACAGCGATAACCTCAATAAAGATTATTTATTATTATTGATGATGCTATAAACTATGATGTTGTAGAGTATTATTCATTGATTTATTTTGTTTGATCTAAGTAATAAATTTTGTTAGTGTTATAAACTGTTACATTGTCAATTGATTAATGGAGGGTGAAAATTAGATAGTGCACCCACTACAAATAGCATATCAGTTGCTATTGGAGAAAGAGTAATGGGAATTCTATGATCAAATATGTGCCAATTCTTCACTCTTTCCATTAATCTCCCAACGTGTACTCTTAGGCTTGCGACTGTCTTGTTGTGGTTGGTCTCTTCTTTTGAGAATTGTTTCTTTTTGTCCAAAAATGCTGGCCTTATTAGTTCTGCTCCCACAGAAGCTAATTCATCAGTGCAGTTGAAACCTTTGTCTGCCATAACTTTATCATGTGGTAGTAGTTTGCCCAAAAATCCACTTTGAGCTGTGATCTCCTTGTCTGATGTTGAACCAGGAAATAGCTCACTAACAAAACACAAAGCACCACTGGGTGTGATGCCAAGCAAGGCCTTCATGGTCGTTCTGGACTTGTATGATGAATAGCAGGCAGATTGACAGTTAAGAGAAGATGGTTTCTCCATTTCAAACTCAGTACAGTCCACAATTACCACACAATCAGGGTAAAAAGACTTAAAAATGTCAGGCATGTACATTTTAATGACATCTCGTGGAGGTATGGTAATAAGTGGTTCAAACTCACTCCTCAAGAATCTAATCCAGGCATTAGTAACTTTAGATACTGTGGATCTTGACACATTAAAACGATGGGCAAGATCCTTCTCAAATAGTCCAAGTCTCAATCTCATTAATACTAATGTGAACTCTTGAAATTTGGTCAGACATCGAGGTCTTCCGACATTTCCACAACTGACCCTTTCATGTTCATATACAATGTTATTAGCAGAATCTTCAACCATCTTAAAACAAAGAAGCATTGCCTTGTAGTCAGGGAAACCCGTGTAAAAAGCAATGTCTTCATTTTTGTCTTTATATTTCTCAACATCAAATCGAATGTTTTGCAGAGAATATCTTAGTCTCTTTACTTCTTGTTCAAGCTTACAATTGGCCTGGAGCAGGGTTGTATTTTCATCGCTTAACTTCACATTTTCGTTTTGCAGCTTCTCCTTTTCTTCAGTCAGTTTAACAATGTCCTCTTTGTGTCTCTGTAAATCTTTCAGCAGCGATTCAATGTCCAAGCTCGTAAGAGATGTTTGACTGGTCGTATTTGTTTGTGTTTCGATGGCAAGGACTTCGAACGTGTCGTTACGTTCGCCATCATGATCACATGTCAGAGAAGCCTGACTTGAGTTTTCCTTTAGCAGCCTTCTCTGTCTCTTTTCTTCCTCGATTTCTTTAATTTTATCAAAACTGACTCTTTTAAGTTCTCTTCTTTTGATTTCTGGCTTTGTCCAGGGGAATATCGACGGCAAATGAGTGCGGCTTAGTTTCGCACCACCTTCAAAATGTTCTGAGCAGATCCGTGTACTTGTTGAGTTCAATTTCAGGCTATCATTCTTCAAAATAACTTTGTAGGATTTTCTAACAGCCTCATCTTTCGGTATCCTGTAGTAGTGTAAATGAGAAGCGCTTCTAAAGCTATTTGTACAGCCAGGAACACAGCAATTATAGTGAGACATCTCAACATTCCTATAACTGCTTTGTAAACATGGCGACTCTGTCCCTCCAAGCAATCCATAGATGCTTTGCGGTCGTAACTCGAACCCAGATCCCGGCTCGTTTAGAACATGGCGAATAGTATTTGCAACAGGCTTAACACGTGACATCTGTTCGATAAGAAAGCGCGAAACTACAGCAATCTAACTTGTACATCATTTCGTGCTAGCTTGATTGCTTGAACTTCGGTAGAATCTTTGTCTTTTATCGTTTGTTATATGGTGGAAATATCGTGCTGCAAAACTCCCTGAAATGTCCCATTTTGGTGGGGTAATTCACACGGCGAGTGGCGCACTTGCCATCAGTGAAATGCAGGTCGAACAGGGTTTACATGTAATCGAACCACTGCCGCCATCAAATGCTAAACAAAGACGTCTTTCCCGTCCCAACACAAAGGATGAAATACGAAAGATGAGACACAGAAGAAAGCAGCGAATTCAAAGGCAAAATAAGCTGTTGTCCAAAGGGGAAAAACGAATTCGCTTAAAAAAGTTGTTCTCCAAGCAACACGACATTGAATGCCAGCAGTTGAAATATGAATTACACAAGCAAACAGTGTTTGCCAAAGAACAAAGAGCAAGAGCCATATGTTTTTGGAGAAAATGGAAAGAAACAAGACTGCTTGTTAAAGATAACGAATCAGGGTAAATTATTTCTATTTTGATATAAATTTGAATATAGTCAGCATTCATAACTTTTCATTTGATTATTATCGAGGCTTTCCTTGTTAATTTCGGCCCCAATCCACCCGAATCCCTCGAGGAACGCCTACGATGCTCGTCGGTTTAAAAGCTTTCTATATTCATTTTTTATAGGCAACTTCGTCAAATAGATCAAGAAAACATACAGGATCTTCCACAAGAAAAACGGCTTGGTGAAGGACGATTTGGAAAGTGTGAGAAAAAGCTTTACAGGGGAAAATTTGTTGCAGTGAAGTACTTTAAGCCGTCTGTCACACTTTCCATGCTTGAAAGAGAAGCTAAACTGATAAATTCCTTTGATCATCCAGGTAGGTTAAAGCAAAAAAAGAACTTGGATGTAATATTTAAGAGAGATCCATATCTCTCTTTATTTGATTCCACTGTTATTCGTGATATTATTTTTTTCTTCCATGGGTTAAATATCTATCTTGAATGCTATAAAGGCACAACTGCACTTCTCTCACTATAAATTCGTGCCATCTTGTTCCTAAAAAACCTACCTGTTGTAGAGTGTAGTAAGACAATATTCTAAATATTAAAATGCTGTCTTATTTGTTTCTTAGCAATGTTTTATGAATATGTTTTATTGTTGAGAATACGTGTTACATCAAAGATGTAATGTTTGTGGACTAAATTTAAAGCATTCTTCGTTTAGCCTTTCTTAATAGATCAACTGAGATGGTAAATGTTTCATTGCTACCAGTACTGGTATCTCAAGAACATTTTCAGTTTTGTGGTTGAATTCTAAAAATATTTCTGTTGGATGGCATTTAATTGAAGAGCATATTTGTTTTTGTCTTTAATGACTCCCCCATCACACACATTTTAATGCTGTTCCATATTCAGTCAATCCTAAGAGCTGATATTCAGCCATTGGTTATTAAAATAAACACAATCCCTTGTTGAGTCAATGTAAAAAAATCAGTAATTAATTTTTTTCAGGGTTGCCATTTGTTTTTGGAATATCAATCAAGCAGAAGCCATATTTTATGGTTGTTGAATTTTATGGTATTGGAAATGGTGAAACAGTTACACTTGCAGAAGGTGCAAAACGCAATTTGCTTAAGACTCAGAGTAATTGGGCTGAGAGTCTTTTGCATTGTTCTGAAGCTATTGCCTACTTGCATGAAAGGGGGTATATACATTGTGATATCAAGGGTGACAATATTGTATTTCACACTGTAGATGGGCAATACTTACCCATTATAATTGATTTTGGCAAGATGAAGAAATCATATGATGCCAAAAAATACACTTTAAGTATTAAAGAGCAAGATAGATATAGGTTAAACCATAAACACATTGCACCTGAAGTAGTTAGGGGAACCCATCCTTAGTCTACGGCAAGTGATGTTTATGCATTTGGGCTTATTATTTGACTTATATGTTATTATAACAAGTATGAAGACTTGAGATGTTTGGCAGTAAAGTGTATACATGGAACACCATGTAAACGACCAACAATAGACACAATCATTTCACGACTTCGTGCGATCAATAAATAGTTCAAGAATGACTTCAAATTTTTATTCATGATTTTTTTTATATTTTAAATTCAAGATCAAGAAATAGGGAGTACTAAATGTACACATGCTGACCTTGACCATGGAGATACTGTATGTTAGATCATTAAGTATGGAAGAAAGCATAGTTTATTTTCCAAAGAGCATATCAAATCCTTAGTTATCGTTCCTAAATTCCAGTTTATAAACAGAATCATAAATGATACAAAACTACATTTTTATGAAATTAGACAGTGATGTAAGGACAACAACTAAGATATTCCTAAGATTTTTCTTGTATGCTTTAAATGCATATAGATTGACTACTGTGATATTAAATATGCTTAAATAATTCCAACAAATTTCAAAAATTAGATATGCTCTTTCTTGTGAAGCTGATGATACTTTATATTTTGCATGGCTCTTCCCCAGGCTTTTACTAATTTCTTCAGGTGGGGTACCTCTACTTTTAACAGAAATGTTTTACCAAAGGAGTTATTACATATCTTTCTTGGTCATTGTCATTTTTGACTGTAGCAAAAGAACATTTTGAAGAAATTCTTTGTACAGGTATGAATCTTGAAGGCCCTCCTGGTAGAGTGTCCTTTTTGCTGGCAACCAGCATGGAATTGAAGTTTGCATAGGTTGTGTCATTTGATGGTTTATACCAGGTAACACATGCAAAAGTATGCTTGCTGTACTTTCCATTTGTAACTACTGAGTGTGTAAAATAGTAATCAACAGTACCAAAAGTGTAAGTTGAATTTATCTGGGTAATGTTGCCATGCATATCTGGCCAGGCAGCAAGGATGCCAGTGGACCGTCTGCTTCTATAAGCCATTTTTGAGCCAAAGTCAATACCATAAATTGTAATAGTACCATACTTCTTAAAAGTTCTGCTGAGATTTTCCTTTGTAACATGCATATCTATATACATTATGTTGTACACTTGGGAAATAATGTCAATGTCTTCCTCACAAAAAACACCTTGCTTGTAACTTGTAGGTACTGATACTGGAGAAACATTTTTCCAGTTTATATAATGCAGTGGAGATTTGGAATCCATGTAATAAAACTCGAGGTGGTCAAGGTAGGTTTCATTTGTAAAACTGGGGAGCTGGTCTTCTGAAATGGACTGAAGGGATGTTGTTAAGTCCGTAAATGATGATCTGAATTGTTCTGGCAAAGAAGTAGTATCAAGAAATCTGGTGGTACAAATTTTTCTCATTAGCTGTAGTTCAACTGATGTATTGTTGGTAACAATATTACCAAGAATTCCATTGTACCGTTCAAAGCTAAAACGCCAAAAACTATGTACTGGACCATAGTCAGTTATTACATCCTTCAAATGACAATGCAGGTGCATATTTGGTGTTATAGCTTTGATCCCATAGAGTGCCTGAAACTGTTTGCAAAATTTGATGATTAAGCCATCTCCTTTTATTATATCTTCTTGCAAAAGCACAGGTTTACAGAGGTATCTGCAAGCTAATGTAAATGTGTGCCAGGGAGTGAGATGTTTATCCTCAATGACCCCTTTCAGTGCAAAAAGAGAATAATACAAAGTCCAGTTCTTCCACTGTTCAGCAGTGTATGTCCCATAATGTGAAGAAATATTGTTTGGAAGTCTTCCCAGATGAGGTGGAACATCCATTTGTTCTATTCTAGCTACTACCTTTTTCAATTGCTTTGTTGATAAAATTCCTTCTTCAATCCAAAACCTAAAAACAAATTTGGCAGTACCCAGGAATAAATTGTGCATAGGATCTATGGCACAGAATCTTATAATGTCAAAGTATTCAAGGTCTAAGAGACTGGAATAGAAAGCTATGCCATACTTCTTTGATAACTCTGTGGCTTTTTTCTTTGTTTTGCTGTCCCTTATTCTTTTTGCATGTTTTCTGTGATTATCATTTGTTCGTTTTTCCCAACTGCTTCTGTCAAATCCAGAATAGTCCCTTTTTCCCCCAAAGTTACCTGGAAACTTTTTGAGACATCGATAACATCCTAGCTCTGCACTGTGTCCCTTCAAACCACAAAGTTTTCTTGCTGCTGGGATATCAGATGAAGTACACAGTACTGCTCCTCTAAATTTCAGTTGAACACTTGACAGACTGTTTTTTAGGTACACTCCTGACCATAAAGCCTTGAGCTCATCAATGGCTGGTTTTAGAAATTCATTTAAGGATTTGGGTTCACGGTTCATTGATGGTATGATTCCTACTACAATTACATTTTCCCACTTAAATCTTTCAGACCTAGGTAAGTTTAACAGCACCAAGTATAACACACCTACAGAATAGTCTTTTCTTCTTTTCATGGGTTGAAAAAAATCAAAGTTTAGCATGAATCCATAGTTTCTTGGAGCATCCAAGAAGTCTTTGCCTTTGTATTTCTTGAAATCCTTCCAAAGCTGACCATCATAAATATCTGTCATTACTGGACCTGTAGGCTGACAAGCTCTCCATTCCTCACATTTATTAGGGAATCCACTTTTCTTTACTAATTCTTCTAAGGGATTTATTATACCATTATAACAGTAGTAATGTATGGGGTAAAACTTTACTGCATTATTTTTTAGTGTCACTTTCTTAACCAATGGGCTACCACATGTCTGGAGTCTTCTTCTTTTATAGGACTTGTTATTGCATGTTTTTCCAACTTGTATACCATTGATATAGGTTAGACATTCATCATATTTGTAGCATTTTGTACACTTTGGGCACACCACATACTTGGTAAAATTATCTCTATTCAAACTCATATATTGTCGAACCATATACATGGAGCAAGGGAGTAATGCAATTATTTCTGTTAAGATTTCATTTGAGATGTGAAGATTGAGAGCTTTAAAAAACTGGAGAAAAAATCTTAAGAGCCATATGAGGCCATTATCACTCAGATGGCAATAGCTTTGCCAAATGAGAAGAAAATATAACATCCAATGAAGAAGGGAATGCACAGTATGACAACTTTTTTTTGTTGGTTCTGGCAGTGGTGGTGCTGTTTCAATATCTTGGTTTATCAGGCATTCTGGAGTGTCATCCCAAATTTCATTGCAATCAGATTCTTCATCTCCTTCACTTCCATCATTTTCACTTTCATCCTGACTAATATCACTCTCTGTGAATGTTATGTCTTCATCATCCTGGAAAGTAAAAGTTATCGAATTGTTTAATTTCTCACTCACTAATATTAGCCAGGGGCAAAAATCCATTACAGACATTTATATTTTCTTAATATTTTTTAATAATTTTTTTCTTAACATTTTTCTCTCACAGATACATTATACTATACAATTTCCTAGACGATTTTCATTTTTATAAAGAGTACTAGATTACAGAATAGCTGAGGATAGCCAAATCATCTTATCATATTTTTACATAGCTAGGAGTGTTGTGTTTTCTTTTATTATTCTATTCACTTATCCAATCTGAAGACATTTGCATACTAAACAAATATTAGACATTAAGATTCCACGTGTGGGTTCGCATAACAAGCCAATCCAGCTTTCACTCCAAACATCATCTTGCTTTCAATATAGAAAGAATGAGGTATACGTATATGCTATATCTGTGTGGGCCTGAAGGTTATATACTTCGCTTAACCAGGTTAAGGAATGAGACTTACCAACAGTATGTGAGAATTTGATTCAGCTTCAAACTCATGATCACTCGGTTCTGATTGTTGAAAACCACCTTTAGCAAATTTATGAGCGTTAGCTTTACACCAAGAAAATACTTTAGCGTACAAATAGTTCGTTTGTAAGAATAGTAAATTTAGTTAAATATTTTACAAAAATACGAACCTGGCGGCGATTCCCCTTCAGAATCAGACGATGAAGTTTCTTCATGCGGTTCAACTTTGGAATATTTGTTAAAACCAGTAGCTTTCCTTGCGAAACTAAACGAGTTCATGTGACGTCTATACGTCGATTCCGAAACTTTCTCATTGCAATGAGAACAATAAACATAGCCAGAGTTAGCATTAAGGCTTGTCATGTCGCTTGTACGATGTAATAATTACAAAATATGATGCTGAAAGTGCTACGTTTAAAGTAAGTAGACGCAGTTATTAAATAGCGGCGTCCAATGTTTGTTTACTAATTACCATGGGAACGGCAGGGCTGTTTTCGTCTTCTCGGAGTCGTTTTACAGTTTTTATTCTGTTTTTCCCATAGTTAATAGAGGGGATCTATTAACTATGGTTTTTCCGTAAGGGACCAGGCTTAAAAAGCATATCATTAAAATAGAGGGCATCTAAGCTCACAGAAACGAGAAAAAAAGAATTGACACATCAATTGCTCTGTGAAACGCGATCCCTTTACATAGCTTTAGTTGCGCTTTAATTGCAAAGACCCACCAATACATCTTTACTTCCCTTTAATCACTAACTACAAAGTTGTTTAAACAGGAACATAACTTTATCCACGTTTACCACGCAACATTAACGGTATATAAATCCAACCGTAACCTTTATCTACCTTTAATATACTACCTTTGATGTTGTTTAAAGGTGACTTACATTTAACACGACATTACGACACCATAAAACATTTGTAAAGACAATGCGCCGTTAATTACCTTTATTTGATAGCTTAAAGGTAGAAATGTGCTTTTAATCATATTAAGCCTGAATATTAAAGGTGAATAAAGTTGTCATTTCGCCCTGTGATTCATCTGTATCCCATGGCTCTGTAGGAGCTCTAGTAGGCTGGATGGCAATCTTGGCTCTAAGATGTTAGCACAAGTTGATACACGTGGGACTTTCTTGGCTACCTAGGGTCTTTCTGTCTTGGTATATTTGCGTTTCTGCCGCCTCTCCAGGTGTCTGAGGGTTTCTTGTTGTTTCTCGATAAGAAGGAGCTGATAGGAAGCATCCCACCTGTTGATTTTTCGGTGGAAATAGCGGCGATAATCATTCTTTTTTGCAACACCTATAAGTAGAAACTGTAAATACGTAATTGTTATTTGTAATAGGAAATATATTTCTTTGTTTGCATTGTACAGCTGTTTACCTTAACCACTAAAGAGCTTCAAAGTATAATATTTCTTTAACATTTCTGGAACATGATAGACCAGGATATGCATATAGGGTGTTATTATTACTGTATGCATATATCCTGGCCCGCTACCACTCATAGCAATCATTTCTTTTCCCCATGCTAATGCCTGAAAAAAAAAATTTAATTGGATCTTGAAAGCATGTGATTAAGCTCACTTATGATATACAGTTCATAAGATAATTTATACAGAAGTAAAAAAGCAGTGTGTATATACCTTTTCCCCAAAGGATTCTGCACTCTCTTGAGTAAGAACAGTATTGACTTGACTGAGTAGATGGCAAAAATTCTTTAAAAAAAAGTTTTTGATATATAAGAAAAAAAGGATTTTTACATAAGTGCAATAAGTATTTGTACTTAAAACCCAGAGACTTTGGGTTTTCTCAACTTTTGCCTCTGGCAGAAAAGCATTAAAAAACTTTGGCAGTCTTTCGAGGAGGCATCTTTTCTCGTTCCCAAGCAGGGGTGTCCATTCTAGTTCCATGGCCTTATTATGCCAAACTTCAAATGACACACCCAAGGAATGGACTGAATCCAGAAAGTCCAGGAGGTGTTTCCCTTTCTTGTACCCTGGGGTTTTTACTTTTCCTTCTTCCTGAAAAGATTAAAATTAAAATATTTATATGATTAAAAAATATTGATGTAGCCATGTAAGCTAACTGGCTTAGAGTAGCCCTAACTTATAGGTTATATTCCAGTTAGCTTGCACCTCAACAAATGCATTGCTTATGGGACAATATTCATAAATGTAGGTGTATATACTTTGAAAATATCAACATCATAATATAGTTTTTCAATTACCTTATCCCAAAAGATGATATCTTTAATTAAACCCTCCTCCAAGCGGTTGGTACTGGCAGTTAGGCTCTGTGTGTCAGAGGGCCCCAAGTTTCCTAGACAGTTCGCCATGAAAATAGCTACAACTGTGGCTCATGTCACATCTAAAACATCAGAAATAATGTAGTTTGAGTGAATTAGGATTGCAAACAGTCCTCATCATTGACTTCATGTAAAGGCCTCAGTAATTTTTAAGTAGTTTCTTATAATTTACCTGTCTTGTTTATGTAGATTGCACCAAATACAGCTAATATCCGATGTAGCAGCTTTCATTCTCATGGCATTGAGAAGAAACTAGAATTCAAAGAAATTCATCATTCAGCTAATTTGCACCAGTACGTTTTCCAATAACCTTAAAAAATAACATACCAAAGAATGTCATTTGATTGTAGACTTCAAACTTCGAGGATTGCACTTCGACTAAGATTGCTATAAATTGGTTTCGAAAAACTGGTATTTCTCCCTTATCATCAACTAATTTCTATATAGAATATTAATCAGCATATTTTTCTTACATTACCTTATAATCTCCACCTAAGAAGAACTCCAACTTAAATTCCTTGTCTTGGACTTGTATCTTGCCAATATCAATGAGGCTGTTTACATCCTCATTGACATTGGCAAGGGATTCTTTCATGTTCCCATGATCTTCACTTCCCATTATCATGGCAACTGTGTGGATTGCTAGTGAAAAATGGAGAGAAACAGAAAAATGTATCAACTTTTGATGCTGGATATGCATGCACTATTTTTGTATATTTTGTATGAAATTGCATAATGATACTTATCAGCACTTGATAGGATGTTGTGCCCTTCCATGTCTAGAAGGGTAAAACTAAAAACAAATAAATTACTGGAATGAGACATTTTGACTCCATCTCCACTCAGTCTCACTCTTAATTTCTCCTGAGCTCCACCTGACTCCAACTAAAAGAAAAAAGAAAAAAGGAAAACTTATTAGGGCAATTCATATATAAGAAAAGAGAGATATAACGCGAAGAATGAAGAGATAGGGAAGATTAGAGACCCTAAGAAGGAATTTTTGTTTTTCACTTACATGTTTTTTAATCTCTTTTTCAAGCAAGTCTTTAAATGAGAGCTCAGCACCATGGCACCTTCCAGGAGTTCTGGTAATTTTCCATTTCTTGTTCATGTCTTTTGCACATTGTTCGATGGCATAGGTTCGAGGAGGGGTCGGGTTTACTTAAGTCAGCTCGTGATACCCTTCGAGGGAGATGGAGAACCGATCCATGATGTATAATATTGTATTTATTTTCTCCTTTTCGTTATTATTGAAAGTCTCATTTGATCTCATTTGACCTAATAAGAAAATCAAAGGCTTTCATGAAGATTTTTTCTTCAAGTATTTTGGAACAGTTGATTTCTGAATTTGTATTAAGATTTTGTTAACAAAAACAACAGAAAACATGTTAGCGTCCTTCGCAACGAAAAGCGTAAGGTTGATAGAAGTGTCCTAATCTTGAATGAAAAAAATTTAAAACGTTTTTTCACTTTTATTGAAACATTTAAAGTAACTTAAAGTATCTTAGAACAGTTGATTTTTGAAACTATTATTGACATGAGAGGAATTGAAGTTGTATTTTGATTTGTATCTTAAGACTGAGATGTTCATACAGGAAACATCTTGGCGTTCTTCGCAACAAAAAATGTTCTTGTAACTACGTAGATAGAAGTGTCCTAATTTTGAATTAAATTTTTTTTTTGACATTATCAATCAGAAAATGAAATTTTAATGTTGAATTAAAGGAATTAAGGTTAGATTAAGATTTATTTATGATTCATTTCACTTGGAAAGGAGTGAATATTACGTTGAATTCAGTGACTTATTTACGAAATAATAGATAACACTCTTACCATTATCGTTAGAGAACTGAAGGTCCACAGCTTCCCCTTTCGCTGTATCTTCGAATTCCACAACAGTGCCCTATAACGATATTAAAATTCAATGTTAATTAGCTGAAAGAAGGTTGCCTATGAATACATTTCATAATCTTCACTTGATTCAAAACAGTCCTATCAAACCTCAAAATTATAAAGATTCCCCACTTGAACTTGATGAATTATAACAGTCTGGAAAATATTTATCTATGTATTAATGTTTACCGATTCCGAAAGCTGTCCGGACTCCCTTGCTTCTTCAACATCTCCAAATAGATCATCATAATGGTTAAGAATTGGAAGAATTGGTATGTAATGAGGGCTTGTAGAGGAGCCACGACCAAGACTATAGGTTATTTGTGTTGGAAAATTTCCCAGCCATGTAGAGCGAGTTCCTTCGCAATAGCAGTTATGGCTTGATAGATCAGCAATTTACCGTGCCCAGTCGGTAAAGAAACGAAAGTATCGTTACCAGTAATAAAGGTCTGTACAGATTGATACTGTTGGGTTGTTAGAAAAATGTTTGCAGGAAGAAAAATTTCAACAACGTGAAAAATACAACTATTTAGATCGGACGCCAATGAAGATAGTGCGGACTCAAGTTTGGTCATTAGATTCTAGCCTAAAACATCAAAATCATTATCTATTTTCTGATCGGTCGATAAATTTCTGTTGCAATATCAGCAATTTGTACTGTCTGTGACAACAAACATGCTGTAGCCGTTTCGTTTTTCAGACCAAAATCGTGGAGGTTCCTAAAAGGCAAAGGTAAAATTTTAAGGTAAAAGGTAAAAATTAAAAGGCAAAAGGTAAAGGTTTTTCTGTGAGTAGTGACAATTACATATAAATCATATACTGTTAAGCTGTTACCTGAATTTTTTCTCGAAGGAATTGGATGCGCCTTGCAAGAGACATAGTAAACTCTCAGTTTTAGTCCATCAGCTGACCCGAGTCTAATACTCACTTAAGGGGAACAGATTAAACTCATTTTATGATAATCTTTGACTATTCAGGATTACAAAAAGGTATGATGGCAAATCTGGAACGGCAGCTTTCATGTTGAAATTGACATTTCAATCCTTACACTACATTCACTCAATGGCCGCCATTTTGTTTTTCTCGGTAAAGCTAAAGCGGCGTTATTCATTTATTATGAGGAATAGTTCGTCATTTGTTGTTCAACTAGTAGTGAATATGAATAAGTCAAATTGTATTCATTGTTCGTAAGGATAAATTACGTCAGCATTACGTCATATCTGATGTCATCTCTAACCTAAATATTGATATATTCCATTAAGTTCTATTTAAGTGTGCTTAAATTTTATATCCATTAGATGAATGTTTTATCTATTACATATTGATGTTGATGCTTAGAAATTTACTCTACAATGAAACTGAAGTACCATTAAATAAAAGATTCATGGTTTGTGGCCTTATGATGTCACTCGTATGGTATCAAAATGCACTAATAATGTACATTTCTTCATTTTTATATATATTTCTCTTAAAAACAAATTCTATATTGATAGCAAACAATATATATTTCGGATCCCAACTTTTACCTCTTTCAGAACTTTCAGTCGTTGTAATACCAAATAGAACATGTCTGTAGCAAAGTTATATATTTCAGACGCAACCGAATCTGGCCTTACACCCATGTATCTAACAGCTGAGTAGAACTGCAAAAGAAAGGAAAGAAAGATGTAAACTAACTGAACATGTTTGAAAATAGCTCTTTTCGTTCTATTACCTTTCTTGTTTTTTCCTAACTCAATAATATATGTACATAACAGCTTCAGTAAACAGAACTTCATGTGGTCAACAGCTATCAGAATCACACAACGTCAACTGCAAAAAAAATGAAATAAAACAATGTGAACAAATGTACATTACTTCGATGATCCTGCTTTGAGAACCATGTCCTTTCTTTATATAGCATTGTCCAAGAGATTTACTATGGCCAACTAGGAGTACCAAAACATCTGTATCATCAGCATGAATGATGCGCTTACCACCAGCGTGCTTTACATGAAGTATCATGCGGGTATCCGCCTCTTCGTGGTTGCACTGCAGTTCTGGAACCTTCTCGACACGTGTTGCAGATATCATCCAACATTCGTTATCGACAGTGACATATAATGAACGGTCATAGAGCTTGCTGCGGATTTCGTCTTTCTTCCAATGAGCCACAAGGAATTTCACAATTTCTGTCTTTGAAGAGACACTTCAGACTTTATTCCACGACTTCACTTTGAAACTTGGTAGAATGTTCTTGTACTTGACTCCTTCATTAGATGATCGTTTTGACCTCTCTGTTGCTCCGGAAGGAATCTTAAGCTTCTGAAGTACAGCCATACCATCGAAAATACTTGTTGATTCATCAGGATACCTCTCTGTCAACTTGACATGCTTCTCGAGCTGCTGTAAAAGCTTAGACTTGCAAGTTTTACGAGGCAGGCCATAAGGATCTGCAAGAGACCAGGGAAGTGGTCCAAGAGGATATTTGAAGACTGTTTTCATGTCAATCTTCCGGAACTGACTAAGTAACGCCATTCTTGAAAACAAAGCTCGGTCCATTTGTAAGGGAAGCAGAAGATCTTTTGCACGAACATTTGTGACATTCTTCATACTCCTGAACGATTTAAGCTTCATTTTCTTAAGAGGATCGAGGAAGTCTTTAGCTGGATTTGACAAGCATCGACTCATCACAAAGTTTCTCATAGCTGCCTTGCCTTCCCGGACATCAGGAGTCGCTGTCATTCCTGTTGACAAGTTGATAAGATCTCCATCGTTTGACCACGGGTTAGTGACAACATTTGTTAGGTTATACACAATCTGCTCAACAGCTTTAGAATCAGTTTTGATTCGTGCGGGAGCCAGCTCTTTGTGAACATATCCCTTGTTGGGAGTCATCGTCAAGTGTTCTCTTAGCAACTTGCTTCTTCTCGAGTCATTCAAAATCCACCTTTGAGTTGCGGCGAAATTTGCACTAAATCCAACATATCCTCCTCCAGTTTTACCGTCTCTGTTTACTGTATTCTCAATTGCTTTGTTGGCTTCATTGCGACCAAATGGGTTGTCTTTGTTCATCTGAACAGAAAAGTGACCGTCTTGAAATGACTTATGTACATCGGGCATGGTAGTTGGTAAGCTACGCATGTCGTTTAGAAATGGAATCAGGTAGCGCGCATAGTTCTGACGATCGTAGGCGAACGCCCGAGGGATGACTTCTTCAACAGAGGAAAGATAAAGTTCCCAGTCGCCAGTTCGTGTTGAATAGATAAGATTTAACGAAAGTTCACATAGATGCAGGTATGACAACCAGAAGCGTGCTAAATCAGTCTCCTTCTCTTTGATATCATTTACAAACACACAAAACTCATTCTTCCATCTAGAAAATTCTTGACTGTCTAGAACTCCTTCGAACTCTTTCGGACCAATGCTTAATTTAAGTTTCTCCATTTGGCGTTTTTCATCATTAGCCATTGCCAAAGAAGCTGCTGGTAGTGACGACTCGAATTCATTAACTAAAACTTGCATCATTCCTTCATAAGTGATCTTGTGGAGACGAACTGCATGGTTATAATGCTTGCCACTTAATACTTTCTCGATAAAGCCTTCTGCCACGATGTCACTTTCAACAGCAAGCTCTTTAAGTCCTGCATCGCCGAAGCGATTTCCGATCACACCCATCAGCATCATTAACAAGTGAAAACCACCCATCATTAGCACAAGACCTTTGAATAATGTCTTATGTTTCCAGTATATTTCCGCTGCTTTTGCATAAAACGCCTGATCAAGCACGCAAACGACGGCTTTAAGGTGCAGTTTATCTCGTATTTCGCATCCTCTGCAGAGCACTTCATACACAGTCCTTAGATCTGTAGCAGGAGAACCCAGCGTATCTAAGTAACTTATTTCACTTTCCATGACAACCATGCCTTCTCGAACTTTGATGTTGAAACCTGTCCAACCCGGTACTAGCAATAACGGGTGAGTCTTCAGCTTTCGCAATTCAATCCAGACGAGATATTCCATTATTTGTGACTGGGACTTTTCTTCGTACGTTGAGTTTACACCAAGGTCTGCAACATGACTCATTTGTTCTGGTCCAACACGCCTTCCACTACAGTACTCAGGGATTTCTCTTGCTACGATGTTTGATGGCAAAGACCTCTTGCACTTTCTTTTTGAAGGCGGTTCATTGTTTCCTTCTGGCTCCTGAATTGCATTTTCTTCTTTCTTCCTTTGCCAAACAAGAATAGAATTCACGCGGTGAGATGTCCCTGATCCACTTAGGGTGCTCTCTAAGTTGTCGATATTGTCAGCAATCATTAGAGCAGTAGAGGGATTAATCTCTTCCTGTTTCACTTCTTTTGGGATGACGACACGATTTTCCTTTTGCTCATTGATGATATCTAATGCACATTCAGTATCAATCTCTTCAACAAGGTCATAGCTTACACCATGTCCATATTTGTCATAGCTTACACCATGTCCATATTTATTAATGATCTTCACAATTTCAGTATTGTTGCAAAGCGCTTTTACAACACAGAGAAAAAGGACACTTTTGGGGGTCTTGATAGCTCCATTTGTGACTGAAAATACAACATCCTGAGCAAAAGAATTTTTAAGTCTTAAAGTTTTTTCTTTCTTATTCTTCTCGCCTTCAACTGGACCTGATATTAAAACAGTGTAGAATGTATCTAAAAGATCAGGGATGTAGGAACCTACCCTTTCAGCTCTTAAATCTTGTTCTGTAGGTGGCCATGACATGTTCACCTTATGGTTTCTTATTTCGTCATTCAAAAGCTTTGCTACTTCAACTACTCTTTCAGTGTTATCTCTATTTGAGGAAAATGAGTTTAACTCACATTTTGACTTATAACTGTCAATTACTACAGTTTGCATATCTAACGTACATGGGTACACCAACACTTTATTATGTTGATAAGAAACGAACTGAAGCTCTTCAAACATGCTTGAAAGTTTACGAATAATGCTTGGTATAATGTTTTCCATGACCTTTCATCTCTTAAAGTTGTTAAATCTAACCCACGTTTGCCACAGATAACGCATAAATCTGCCATAAACTCGATCTATACGTTCATCCTACGTTCATAATGGACGCCATCTTGAATTCTGAGAGATGAGGGGGCATGGGTCTGAGTATGAAAATGATGTTATTTTCATTATTTTCTTTTCTAATCTCAGGAGATTGAAAGTTAAATTGGTATTTTTGCTTTACTTTTTACAATAAGACACTAATTTTGTCCTTTGATAGACTTTAAAAGACATTTTATTCATCTATCCAACAATATATTTCAAATCATGCAGTTATTACAAAAGAAATGACGTCATATATGACGTAAGAGTGACATCACTTCAACCTACATATACGATGTAGATACTCATATTTGTTAATATTCATATGTTATAGACACTGAATGCAGAAATCATTCATTACATAAATGAATAACTGAAACATAGGCTTTTGTAAAAGATCAATATGGCGGATGCTTGGCGCAAAACTCCCTCATTTCAAATGTCAATTTCAACATGAAAGCTGCCGTTCCAGATTTGCCATCATACCTTTTTGTAATCCTGAATAGTCAAAGATTATTATAAAATGAGTTTAATCTGTTCCCCTTAAGTGAGTATTAGAGCGCAAATTTTGAGGGTCAGATGATGGACTATTTCAGCCTTGAACGTTTGTAGTTGTAACTGCCCCTCCTTATTGTCTTTCCTGTCCTCTGCATGAACACAATACATCAAAACGGAAGACATATTTTTGAAATATAAAAAGGTGCTTCCAAACATTCGTAGCAAGAATAATAGTTTCGACAGCTTTTCAATGTCTAAAAAAGTATTAATGTTATAAGCTTCAACCAAGCAGTGAATAGTTCCTTTAAGCTTTTGTTTGCTTTTTTGATAGTTTTCTCAATGCGATAGTTCCCGCATAAGTTGTTCTGATGCCAAACTCCAAGGAGTTTAAACTTCTCTACTCTTTCCAAACATGAGTCGTTGATACTGTTTTGGAATCAAATCCAAAGGAAATCCATTCCTTTGCTTCTACCTATGTGCTTCCTCTTCACCATTCTCAGCTCTCTTTCCCCCCATTTTGTTGTTGATGATATAGCATCTGCAAGTAAAAATAGTCAATAAAAAAATATTAAATTAAAAAAAAAAAATTTAAGTGATCTGACTCGCTCTACTCGCCCGAGGGTGAAGAGTTGGCTATGTAATCGATCAAGAATGATACCGAATTCTACTTCGTCATTGGTCTAAGTCGCTACGAAGTCACGTGAGATAGCACGGGGCAAGCAAGCAGTCAGTTGCGCTTGGTGATCGAGCAGTCAGGTTTGCGAAAGCAAACCTCTAGCGAATATTTATCATTATGGCACAAAATTCAACAGATGAAGACATACTTGCACTACAAGACGAACTATCTGATGGAACAGAAGAAACACCAAACACCAACTGAATCAGGTGTTGAAGCCAGTGTCGCAGCCCTACTAAATGATGGGCACAACAACTCGAAGAATAGTAGTACGAAAACCGAAGGCGAGGACAGCCTGCTTGATGACATTGTGCAATCCCTAAATGAGACCGAGCGAACCGCCGAACCGGTCTCAGAAAAATTAGCAAAGGTCGCTAATACAAGCTGGCTCCACAAGCTCAGCGACGATCATCTGAAAGAAAAATGTGATAAATATCACAGACCTTCTAATTGAAGTAAGGTCATCGTTCCAAAAGTGAACGAAGAAATCTGGAGCAAACTTCCAAGGCCAGCCCGAGGTAAAGACCTCAAACTTTCCTGCCTACAAACGAACGTGACCAAGGTCGGCCACATAGCTGTCAAATTAACAGAATCTCTCCTCAGTTTAAAGAAAAATTCTGAATCAGGCAAGGAGCTTAATGATCTAGTGATCATGACGACTGATGCCGTTGCACTGTTAGGTCACTCGAGGTTCGAAATGTCACAATTCGTCGCGAAGAAATAAAACCAAACCTACACAAGGATTATAGTGACCTTTGCTCGGCCAACGTGCCGATGACTGATCTGCTATTCGGAGATGAATTGCGGACACAGTTGACTCACATTAGAGCTGCAAACAAGATTGGGAATACCACAAGCTCGAACCCTAACCAGAGGCGAAATTATCAGCATGAAACAAACTCCGATACGCATTACACCTCCATTCCAACCGAACTGGTCTTTTGAGGAAGGGCAATTTATTGATTCTGAAATTAAAAAGTTACTTCAGAAAGGTGTGATTCAGCAGTCTTTTGATGAAAAAGGGGAATTTATTTCCCCTTTATTCCTCCGTCCAAAGAAGGATGGCTCATGGCGTATGATTTTAAACTTAATATCCTTAAACCAATATGTTGTTTATCACCATTTTAAGATGGACACAGTATGGACTGCTGTTCAAATGATGAAACCAAATTGTTATATGGCATCTATAGACCTGAAGGATGCCTATTACTCTGTTGCCATTGCTAAACAATACCAGAAATACCTCAAATTTAAATGGAGAGGTGATTTATATCAATTCACATGTTTCCCTAATGGCCTTGCGCCCTGCCCACGAAAATTTACTAACTCGCTTAAACCTGCATACTCCACATTGAGAAAAATGGGACATTTATCTGTGGGTTATATTGATGACTCATACCTACAGGCTGACTCTTATGACTCATGTGTTCAGAACATTATTGACACAGTTACACTACTCAACAGCTTAGGCTTTGTTATACACCCAGAAAAATCTATTTTAGTCCCAACTCAAAGGCTTGTTTTCTTGGGATTCCTGTTAGACTCCTCCTGCATGAAAATTTCCCTCACACCTGAAAAAGCACTAAACGTTAAGAGTGCATGTCAAAGGCTTCTAGACACTAGCCAGCCAACCATCAGAACAGTAGCTAAGGTTTTGGGTCTCATTACCTCCAGCTTTCCAGGTGTAATGTTTGGGCCGTTACACTATAGGTGGCTAGAGTTAGACAAAATACAAGCCCTGAAAAAAATAATAGGGGAAACTTTGATGGGCCAATGTCTCTTTCACCTGAAGCTTTAAGAGAACTTGAATGGTGGGTTAAATCAGTTGAGACAGCCTATAATGCAGTCAACCATTAAGCACCCCAGCTCACAATGAACACTGATGCTTCAAAAAAGGGGTGGGGCTGCACACTAGGGGGCACTTCAACAGGTGGCAGCTGGACCTCAGATGAGGCAGAAAGCCTAGAAACAAGGGCAGTATTTTTTGCCTTGAAGTCCTTTGAAAAAACAATATCAGGAAAAACAATCAAAGTGTTGGTTGACAACACAACAGCAGTTGCTTGTATAAACCAAATGGGAACTTGCCACTCTATAGATATTAACAGATTAGTTATTGAAATCTGGGAGTGGTGCATATCACACAATATCTGGCTAACTGTATCCCATATCCCAGGAAAGGATAACCCATCTGCTGATGCAGAATCAAGAAAAACACGAAGGGAAACTGAATGGAGTTTAAACCCCAGAATCACCACCAAGGCTTTTGATAAAATGGGCATTACCCCAGATATTGATTTATTTGCATCCAGAACAAATTCTAAATGCAACAAATATGTTTCCTACCACCCAGATCCAGGGGCATGGGCAGTGAATGCATTTCATATATCATGGGAAAAGCTATGTTTTTATGCCTTCCCCCCTATCTGCATAATCCAAAAAGTACTAAGCAAAATACACGAGGACAAAGCTACAGGCCTTGTAATTGTTTAAGGCTAAGCTATTCGAAAAGGCAAAGCGTAGAGGCATGAAAATTCCTCCTTACTTGACGATATCACAAACGCACAGCCTACCGGTTCCTGAGAACATAGAAATGCAAAACTTGGGTGCTAGGGCTAGGCTCCAAGTGGAACTTTTGAATGACCTCAAAGAAATGTTCCCAGATGCAGACTTTGGTCGCCTTAACTTTCAGACCGAGGTAAAGAGTGGTAGGACACAAGTTCAATATCAAGGTCGCGACAAATGGTATCCCCTGTTTAACGCTAAGGACTCTATGATGATTAACAAGGGCCTTCCTAAGGAAATCAAGAATGCTTTATGAAAACCAAATACGCTCTTGCAGGTACACAATAATCAAGGCATCATGCAACGAAGCCTTGACATGATGAAAGACTTGACTAAGAAAAGCGGCCATCTCCTTGGAGTGATGGGAACCAAGGGTTACACCAGACTACCCGAAGTAGACTTAGGCACTGGATCAGAAACGTCAGAAGAAACAATACCAAAAGAAACGCCAGAGGAAGTAGGCCTCAGTGATACGAGGGAAGACTTTGGTAAACTGGATGAAACGGTGTCGATTATTAAGAGGGCAATCGAACGCGAAAGGAAAATCATTGAGGAGCATGATGGCAATCCTCCCCCTTATGATGCTACTGCACACGATAAGGCAGTCTTCAAGGAAATGTCACGAAACCTTAACGCTAATCTCTCAGAGAAGATCGATGAATTAAATAAAGTCAAAGATGCAAAGGATAGGCTATCTATCAAAGGGATTTGCCATTTTTGTCCTGATGCATCGGATGATGTTTTGAATGTCCTTTTCATCTCTTTCTATTCTCTCTATTCCGAGTTCTTTCTGGAAGTTTGAGGTTGTTGCCATTCCACTCATGGCTTTGACAGCAGTTGTTGCAGCTGCCATCATGTGAGCCGAGAGAGCCCACTTATCTCTAGTTTCCTCCATGCCACTGACTCCAACGATTCCTCCTTTAGTTTTGGAATCTTTGTTGATCGTTTGTTCCAGTGCCATGTCTGGTGAAACACGATTGAATGATGATTGCAACGATGATGTTGAGACAGCATGGGCTCGATTTTCTGTGAATTCTCTGTGAACATCTGGGGCAACATCTGAAAGCCTTTTTATGCCCGTTATGTAGACTGTTCCCCATCTGAAGTAGTTTAGGTGGTCAAATGCTCTATCATATGGTATCATTGCATTGAATGTCTCAAGGTGCAGCTTCCAATTGCCATCTCTATCACCATGGACAAAATTAAGCAACAACCAGACCATTTCCATATACTCGTTCCAAAACGCAAATAAAGCTGAGCGCTGGCAACCATACATCTTGAACTGTTTGAATTGTGGTCCGAGCTTTGTAGTGAGAATATTGCCAAGCTCCACCACCTGATGGTGAATCTCCTCTCGATGTTTCACCACAGAATCATGCCCTGACTGAAACATATCGATTAATTCTTGTTTCTTGTTGTTAATATCATTCAGTGCTGTTTCGTTGACTTCGTTTTTCTCAAGCCATTCCAAAAAGTGTTCCCACTGGAGCCTTTCAAGTGCCTTAAGAGCGAGTTTATGAGCTCTCGTCGCCCTATTGTAATGCGTGCCACTAATGATCTTTGCTGCAACATTGCTTCCACATACAGTCAATTCAAAAAATGTTGTCGTCGACCAACTCAAGCCTACGCGACTGGACCGAAAGGAACTCTGGGTAGCAATCATTGAAGCTGAGTTGACTCCATAATTTTATCTGACTAGTTATGCCTGGTTTAAAGCACGAACCTTCGTAGGCGTGCGGAAATGTTGAAGGAGACTTTTTTAGTGCCTTCATATTTTCGGGATTGTGAACTGAATCACAACTACTTTGTTTTTCTTTCCTTAAACCCAAGAAGACATGCATTTAATGGATTTTTTACTCGCCATTATTATCTTTGCTACTACCGGGAACAATTAATTCAGACCGAATATTTAACCGCTTCAGTGATTTTTACCCATATTCCTTTCGGTCCAGTAGCGTAGGCTTGGAACCGGTCGACGACAACGTTTTTTGGATTGACCGTATGTCACTCTCTATCCAAAGATCCTCTATACCTGATTCTTCCATGCGCTTACCAATCACACCAATGAAGTTCTTTGCTCGATGAAAGCCTCCGAGACGTATCACTAAGTTGTCTAGTTCTGGCGATAAAGCCCACTGGATTCGTTTAGCCTCACAATAAAGTCCCTCGTCAAATGTAACAACTCCATTGCCTTGTTCTAGTGTATTTCGAAATGTCTTGTCAAGACTCTTCAAGCATGTGTAAACCGTGTTTGGGTCCTTCACTGGAGCTGGTATCATTGGTGGGAAGCCAATTCGAGTAGGTATCAATTCATGCATAGTAACTATAGCATGAAAGCCTGTCCATCCAGGTATTCTCTGCCTTGTATGAGGTTGTTCTATTTGTACACAAAGCAGTCTTGTTGGAGTGTTTCGAGTGAAGATCCATGCTCTGTTCAATCCCTCTAGGGTATCGCGTTCTGTGGCACACTGCATGAAAAAATCACTCTTTGCTTTTCTCATGATTGTAGGAGCTGGCGTGTTACCAATGAAAGGTAGTTGGTAAAACTGTTTCGGCAGACTTTAATGCCCTACGTCTGACTTTAGCAACATTGCTTTGTGGCAAGCAATTTTTCATTACCTAGAGGAAATCCTCCCTGGTAATATGCAAGGCTCATGATATGCACACTTTCTTTGCCATCAACAGTGTCTTGCATAAAGTCTACATTGTCTGCCGCACTTTGTGCAAACGTACCTTTCACTATGTGTGAAGGCAGAATTGCTTGGTAGTAGCCTTCACCATCATCAAATTGCTTTAAGCTCATCTCTGCCCACTCGGTCTTCACTTGTTGGCATTCCCAGTCATTTATACTGTGACCAAGATGGTTAAGCATTGGTAAAATTTCTTTTCCTCGCACCATGGTTTTAATTGCAAGGCCCAATCCTACATTTTTGGGCATCTTTTTTCGACCACAAGAATAGCATGCAACAACATCTTGGGCAATGGATAGGATCTTTCTTGCTTCGCGTTTTTGATTGCTGGCCTCGTCGAAGTCTGATTCATCATTAATAGGTAACTGCTCATCATTGAATGATCTTTGAGACTGCATAAGCCATCTCAAAAATCTAAGCAATTTCTCCGGTATAAGGATCATTGGCCTTTTCTGTACTCAAATCAGAGACATTTAATGGTTGGGTTTCTATGCCTACAACATCCTTTAATTTACTTCGTAATATTAAGAGGCATGGTACAAAACTTGTAACTTGGTGTCTTTCGTTGGTGACATTGAAGACTGATTCTCAACATCTTTCAGTTCTGCTACAAAATTTATTATTTCTCCAAGATTCAGAGAGGAACTACAAACATGCTCAGAAGTATTACTACCGTACCGGTGGAATGCAATTTCTTCTCCGAATTTGGCTATTAATCTCTTTTTCAGGTTTTGAGTTTTATATAATTCTGCGGTTTCTTGCTCTATTCCAGCTTCAATAAGGTAGCGTTTATACATATTAAGCAAAGTGGCCATGTCATATGCTCTACCCCCTTCAATGAGATTGTGTCCCATTTCTTGCTTTAACTTTAAAAATGCTTGCCCATAATGCCCAGTCTTGGCTTTAGTCGATGATGTAACTACTATATACCGTTGATAGCACCCTATATGGTATTTCCCTTTAAGAGCAATTAGGTCCATGTCACGAATTCTTGTCTTCATTGACTCATCGTCTCGATATTCCGCAGCTCCCATCAGCGTTTCATATGCGTTTTTTGTGACAACTTGTGCCACAGCTTTTTCCCCCTTACATTTTATTTTCTGACATACAAAACACAAATCCCAGTTGGTCGTCGCTCCTGAACTTCGTAATGTTACTCCAGATGATGAACTGGACTGGTCTGTATCTTGAGCTGCTAGAGGAACTTGATATTTCATGTTTTCTATGCTGGTATAAACACTATAACATGACTTGTGCCATTTTACAGTTTTTTTGTCCAAAGACTTGTCCTTTTCTAGGTCTGGTTCAATGCGTCGAAAAATTTCATCGCTCCTCCGTCTAGCACTCTGAATGAATTTAACAACAGACGAGGGCATACCTGTCTGAAGCTTTTCATTTTTCTTGCCTTGACATTTGATGCACTTGTCGTAATCGGTGCTCAATCTTGTTTTTTTAGAGTGAGTTTAATTCCCGGGCTGCCTGGGGCAAATGCCGTCTTGAAAATAAAGTAACATCAATAGTATCAAGTAAAACAGTAGCTCTAGAAATGCATCAACTCATATTTCATTATTTGCATACTTATACTTTAATCATATGCATTAGTTAAATATAAGTTATTCTTATATAGAACCTTCACGCAATATTTACACCTAGTTTATCACCACATCCTTTTTATATTATGTAATATGGTTTGAATCATTGATGGCTAAGTTAATAAACATTTTTATCAGATCTTTCGCTAGTTTGACAACTGATTAGAGCTTTCAAGGGCTCTAACTTTTCAATGTTCTCAATTCATATTTTACAGTTTTTCTTTCATTTGAGAACTTGTAATTATTGTATAAATTTTATTGCAACATATTTCAGTGAAGACTGACAACCTCTCAATTATAACGTTGAATTGTAACTGTCTAGGTCTAGTAAAAAAAAGAATCAAAACTAGCTTTGGAAACTAGAAGAAGGAATAGCTGATTTTCTTACATTAGCCTTTTTCTTACCTTTGATTTACTTATGGTAGCCTGCGTAGAGAGTATTTTTATTTTTTATTTCCTGAACATAAAGACGGAATCATTAATACCAAGTAAATTGTTTAGTCTGAAGAATAGAAAGTAGAAGTAGACTTCGAATTGAAGTTAGAAAATGGAACAGGTAATCATCAAACGAATTAACTAAAATAATCCCATGCAAAGGGAGTTAAATAGGATATCTACATACAACACTTTTAGCATAAAAGCTAATTTTATTTTAAAAGTATGTATTCTAAACAATTTTGATGTAAAAATGTGGAAAAAAGTATAGAAGCCTAAGATTAATTCACTTCCAAAGTGTGCAGTCTTGACTTCGACTGAGGAATGATGAATGAAGCGTTTTTAATGCAAAAACCTTAGCTTGCAGGCTGAAGTTATTGAAAGAAAGGCTTAGGACATCAAGACTAGATTATATTACTGAAAATTTATGGTATTAATAAGAAGAAAACGTACCTTTTCCTCCGAAATCCATCAAGAAACAGTCAACATGGCTTCTTTTTCCTCACTGTAAGTACTCTCTCCCCTCCCCCAAATATTTCAAACCTTGGGATTTGTTGATTAATCTGATTAGTTAGTGAGATTTATTAAGTATAATCTTTAAAGCATTATTAATTAATTGTGTAAGAGACCAGTCGTCTTCTCGATTACACTTATTTAATAATTAAATTTATGAAATTATGACGTCATCAACATCAGAGATGTGTACAATGTGCATGATTTGATTTGTACAGTTTCATCAGTCATTTTTACATAACAACATTTTATAAAAGAGGTTTTGAAAATTTTTTCCTCCATTCTTATATCAATATGTAATCAAATAAAACCACCAAATATTAAGGTTATATACGTTTAACCTCTGTATAATCAATACGCTTTCAGTGGTATCAGCCCACCCGACTAACTCCACTGCCACCCTCCCAAGAACATTTAAGGGTTATGCTTTAATTCTGGCTAGGTTGAAAATTGTTAGCTTTCCAAGTAAACAGACTCGTTAAATAGACGCTGTGAGCTTTATGACGTGTACTTAGAATTGACAGTGGTGATGTGTAAAATGTGTGGACAAGAGAAATCATATTCTGGATTCGAACCAGTATCCGATTAGTATCGGACGGCCAACTATGATTTTTGGTTGTCGTGTGTGCGGAATGTAGTAATAATAAGTAAGACACAATGTGTTTATTACCATGAATCATATTTATTTACAAATAGTTTAGAAGAAAAATGTGGTTGTTACATAATATTAAGTATTAAGGAAAGTATTAAGGTGAAACTATAACAACAACGTAACAATAAAGTATAAATTGAATATCTAGGTATTCTACAAATATTAAAAAACTGTTGTAAACGATCTTAAACAAATAATTCAAGTATAAATTACTTGTACTAAATGTAAAATAGTAAGTAGGAATACTTGTATAAAATTTTTGCAATCTTGCTATGATATGAATTTTCTTTCTCAATCTAAATTCTTTAAATTTGTATTTTGTGTTTCCTTTTAGATTCAGGGTTGGTTGGTGCGTTGAATAATAAAAGAATTGTGTAAGCCTAATGCCTGAGGAATGCTGCTGCTTTCTGTTCGGAAAGTGTGTCTGCAGAACCAAATGAGGGAGTTGATGATCAAGAGGAAAATGATTCTTAGTAGATTAATACACGCATTTCTTTATCTACAACAACTTATATTTTGAACGGATATCAGCTATACTGAGCTATAACTTATGTATTTTGGTGCTTTTTGGTACTTTGTAAACATTCTGAGTAATAAATAATAAACGAGCGCTAAGCTTGAGTTGCAATAAAAAAATGAGTAGCTTAAAAGAATGGGAAATACAAAAAATAGATTTCAATGAATGAAGGAAAAACAGTAAATAAAATAAATAAAATGATTTTCTTGTGGATGGTAAGCATAAGATCGTTTTCATAAACCCTTGAAATTTGTTTAGCGTATTTACTACAATTATATTCTAATGCTTTTGGTTTCCATTGTTTCAATCTAACTATTACACCCTAGTAAATACACTTTGTTTCAACAGGTTTATGAAAACCACTCTAAAGCCTTGGTTCTCACAAGCGACGCAAGAAGAAGCATAATGACATACGCAAGCGCAGATAGTACTTTAAGGTTGACGACTGTTTTGTGCTGTCCAAATACAAAGGGGGTAACTAACCATGTAAGGCTAACTGCGCTTGCGTATGTTGTTATGTTTATGTTCCCATAAGACAACTGAATAAATGAAAAATGAATCAGAGAGAAAAGAAATTGACTTGGTGGAGAATGCAGATGTATATGTAATAATAAATATAATATAAAATATATATAAAAATTAAAAATTAAATTGAAATATGAAAATTAATAGAATATGAAATTAGATTTTTAGATATTTATAAAATTGAAGATTATACCAAGAGAATAAATATCACTTTCGGAAGAACGACGTCCTTGCAAAACTACTGGTGCTAGATGACAGTAAAATGTGACATACGTTTTCGCGGGAGGATTTAACGCTTCGCATGCTTTCCCTTAATCTATTATGTACGCTCTTTTCCTATCTATCAAAACATTGTTATTCCTTAAATCATTATAGAGAAAACTTAACGAGTGCAACTAGTGTATGCCGACGGTCATGTCCTTGCATACTTTGAACCAATCTCGTTTCATCATAGCTTCTCATTTCCCTTGTCTGACACAACTTGATAAAGAGTTGCCGATCTCTTCATTTCTTGGTCTCCAATATATTGCATCACAATGCTCAACGGCTGCTCCAAGATGCCAAAATTACACGGAAAATTAATCGCTCTGTAGCGATTGCATGATTTTGGCTTCGCGTTTACATGCTTCGTAGTGTTCATACTTCATGGTTTTTATCGCTACCAGTGTTCCTGTTCGAGTGAATGTTTTGATTCATCAGGGTTTATTATGTTCACATCCTGAATTTTGGCTCTCTTACTGGTCCTTTTTTCGGCATTCTTTGCGCCCCGCCTATTACTAGTTACTCTCTCACTATCATGGCGTTTTGCGTAATATTCTTTCCACTTCTGGTTTTTTGATTGCAGTTCATTGACATTCGTCCTTAGGAACTCGTTATCTTTTTGCAAGGTCTCATTTGCTCCTTGTTTTTCGGCGAGCTTGTTTCTGCAGTATTTCCTTAGTTGGTGGAGATTCTACATAGAGGACGATAATAGTAGGCCACACCGTCCAGAGATCGCTCTATTCCAGGGAATGCTTTCCTCACCATTTTGCCAAATAAATTGTTTGTTTTTCCCGGAAACTTTTAATTGAATATGGTCTTTACCTAATCTACTGTGATTTTACTGACATATCACTACATGGCAACATAAACGTATATTTCGATACTTACCATACCAACATTTGTGCTTCATAGTCATCGATTATTGTGGGTTGTACCGTGTGAACGCACAGGCAGAAGTCTCAAATATGCAAATTATCAGTGTGTTTTCACGTAAGACTTTAGGTCGTAAGATAGTAAAAACCGCACACATCCAAACACAATTCTTTTTTCTCACTGGTTAAGCGGGGTTTCATAATAATGGGATATGTCCGTTTTAGACTCCAGTTTGAACGACCTAGAGCCCTATATGAAAAGTCGGAGTTGTCGTCATCAGTAGAGCATGATCTTCTCTCGCCTGTTGTACTCTACGCGGAAGACTACGAGTTCAATAAGTATGTGAGGCATGCAAAAAATGCATGGCATAATAAAAAAAACAAAAAAAACATAAATAAATAATAAACTTTAATTAATTAATTAATTAATCAAAAAAAGTAGAAATAAAAAGGCGACCGTGATTTTCGAAAACGGACACAAACAAACAAATTGATAAAGAAAGAACTACACAAATGAACGAACGAACGAACCCATGAATGAATATAACACAAGCGGGATGAATGCTATTAGACTTCAATTTATCAAAAAACATGGACTTGAGGAAACCCTGCTACTAGGGTTCACTAAGCGCCTGTTTATGAAGGGTTGTCTTTTGTTCTTATGTCACTTGTGACTTAAAAGCACTACAGAAATCCAACAATCAAACAAATCAATCAACAAATAATTTTAACGGCCGACTAACACTTGTCGTTGTGCTAATATCTACTAATATGGCCAACATTTGGCCTTACGTTCTTTATAGATGTTATAGTTATAGTGCTTCTACACCAAACCTGAACAAGTAATTGAAATATTCACTCGGGCATCAATCGAACCCTAGTCTATACTTTTGTATGTTAAGTAAGCATGTGTGTACGAACTAATGAGATTTCGCGCTAATCTGGCAAATAAAGCCGTGCTACGAATATAATCCTTTAATTTAATTATAAAACAATATCTAATTTGTTCATTCGCCTCAAAGCGCCAAATTCAAATTCCTTAGACTTCGTGCTTTTCACTAAAAGCATGTCCCGCTTTAATTCTGGCTGATACAATTCAATATCTAAATAAAAGAATGGTGAAGTTACAGAAAAATCCGCCATGGGATTCTTGCTTGATTTTGTGTCTTTTGTAATGTGTTCCTCACTAACAAAAACATTGCAACTTGAAACCACTTCCAAACGTCAATGATTTTAAATCTGTCATTGCTTCAAACACAAAACAGGACCTAAATGCCATGAATATAAAACCGAAATGAAACTTTTTACAAATCTCTTAAATAGTCACAAGATAAAACAAAACGAATTTGGTTTAAAAGTGGCATCTCCATATCTGTCCTTAATAGTTATTTTAAGAGCATGCAGCCTTCCATCTCCTTGACAAGTAAAACCGAAATAAAACTTTATAAATCAAAATCGGTAATGTCCATAATAAGACTAGCTAATACAAAACGAATTTGGTTATACGTGGCATCAACAGGTGTGTTTTATATTATACCTTATTCCACTTAATTTTCGCGACTTCTAAATTTCGCGATTTTTTGATGGCGTTATTTCGCGACACTTAATTTTCGCGATTTTCCAATTTAGGTGAAAACTAAGTCACTTTATTTTCGCGATTCTCCGCACCCAAAGCTTAAATGTTCTTCAAATTAAATACCTTAAATGAAGCGAAAGCGATTCAAATAAAATGTATTTTAATAACACGAATTGTAACACAAAATATATACCTATTAGTATTTGTGGGCCAATGATAGTTCCAAATAAAACTGTAACTATAACTGCAAAAATCTGAAGGGCAATTAAGGTGAACTTCTGTTTATAGGACTAAAAAGATAGTCAACAAACAGCTGTGTATTAATTGTTCAAAGTATAAATTCTTCAACTGTGCATTGATGGAAAGAACTCAGATGGCGGCATAAATGGAATGATATGGGTCGACAGGTGGCATTGATATCTCGCCTTTCTCCCATCCCTTGTTGATATAGACCCTTCCCTCTGAGGTGGTAAGATAATTGTACAGTTCTACCAGCCAGGTAGCATGAATAGGTTTAAGAACAGATAGTTTGAGATCCACATCCACGTCTTCAATACTCTTCCGACTTTCTAGTTGTCTTTGGACTTCTCCGGAGTACCAAGCAGTAAACTTATCTTTGCAGAATTTCTTCGCAGGCCCATTAACTGATTATACTGTTATATGTTGTTTTGTTTTGTTTTTTGTTTTTTTTTTGGTTTTGGTTTTTTTGTTGTTTTTTTGCAAAAAGAAATCATTGAAAGAGCACTACAAGCTCTTTATGATAAGAATGAGGACACTCAATCATGTTAAGCATGTCTCTGATATTTACTGTTCGTTGCCTTAGCTCGTTCCTTATTATTTGTGGCTTACTTTGATTTTTCATGCATTAATGTAATCTATAAAATAACTTACTTTCAAAATAACAAAGCAGATGAAAGGTTCAAATAACAATAACCATAAAGACAAGTGTCCTCATTGATAATTTTATTCATATTTGATTATTCATTTAATCACAAGCTACGTAAAGCTAAATAAGATATAGGTATTATTTAGTGTCTTGTGTTTACTTGTAAAAAAAAACAAAAGTTAAACACATGAAAGAAATTGAGATATCATTTCCATTGTTTGTATGCTTATAGATTGCTTCTACTTGTTTGTATATATTATGCTCAAATTTCTTTTTTATTAGCAAACCCACAAAAAGATATCTAGAAACATTTTGTTAATAAGCTCATAATAGATCAAATAATAATATAAGTTTTTAGTACATACATGATATTTTCTTATAATAAAATTTTTTATGGCAATATTTGTGTCTAAACATCAATACTATATAGAGGGATGAAGTAATACTTTTATGCTTACCAACAATAGAAAGACATTAATCTCTAATCCCATTGTTTTCCTTCGCTCCAAATTGATTATTACTCTGACTATTAGGTTTTGCTTTACAGGTTTAATGTATTCAATATGTGTGCTTTATTTATACTAAACCAGCTACTATTTTACCTTGCATAACACTTGCATGAATCAGAGGGAATAGGGGGTCTCCACAGAAGTGGCAGCTTGTGTTGTCTGGATCAGACTTTTCTAATCCACATTAGCAATAATTTGTATCAGTAAAAGTCCTGGGAGGAATATATACACTCTTGCTAGGATTGTAAGAGCAGGAATAGTGCCCTTGCTCGGGTAACCATATCAGCATGATAAACTCATGTTTGAAAATCTCATAGCACCTATTTTGGTATGAAGTATTTTCACTCAAACTGTGTAAGATAATATGTTTAGCTTCCCTACCCTCCATGGTGACTGTCAAAAGCCCTTGTTTGTATGTGTTGTACACTTCTTTTGCATGTACTGTGTAATGTATTCATTGATTGACACATGTACCAACACTGTGAATTCGTCTTCGGAGGACCACTAGCTAAGTGTACAGGAAATGAAAAGATTTGCAATCTGATGAACTTCGTCGGTGACAAGGGCCGAGAAATGTATCTTTGTTTTGAGTGGGGAACAGTTAAGATTAGAGATGAGGAATTCAGCCAGAAAAAGGTGCTAGAAAAGGTCGCAGAAAAATTCCAAATACAAATCGAGTCAAAGAAAAATCCCATCATGGCGGCGGTACTCTTTGATAGACTACCACAACAGGGCGGTGAGTCGGTTGATGATTTTGTCACATATCTTAAAGTGCTTATAAGCCTTTACACAATATTTTCAGAATTGATTCTTTAGATAGTGAATAGTTGATTGTGAAAATATTTCGTCATTTGAATGTCGGGTCTTTGAGATACGAAGGTTTATATTTCCAATATGTTAATGACTATGACGTTTGAAGATAATTGACTGCGAAGACGCCAAAATAACCGTGAACAAAATCGCGCATAAATCTAGTGGAAAAAGCAAACGAAAGATAAAGCGGAAAGCAAAGCCACCGAAGAAAGTGTATGAGAATCCGCCAAGTAGAAAAGAAACATGTCGCCGGTGTGGCTATGAAGCTCATGAACAGGGCCAAAAATGTCCAACCAAGAGTGAAAAATGCAATGTCTGCCACAAAATTGGTCATTTTGCACGCGTGTCGAAAAACGCAGAGAAGTCAGTAGCATAAACGAAGTCAGCGAAGAAAGTAGTAGTGGTTTAGATATGAAGCTACTCGATGTTCTAAGCGTGAACACAAAGAAAGCCAAAGATAATGAATGGCGTCATATTTCCGGTCTGTAAGCGCTGAAGAGGCAAATTCCCAGTTATTTTACAATGTTTAGTTTATTTTAATTCAATTTGTCATAATGGAATGGGAATTAAGCAAAGATATTCAAGAAAACGATAAAAAATCAAAAAGGTTACATACACCACGTGTTACAGGTAGCAGCCCAGACCTTATATAGTTATATAGTTGATGAAAGCTAATGGTTCAAAAGAGGTTACTTTTAAAGAAATAGATCTAGATCTATATAAGGCGAGAGCAAAGTTGGTAGGATTTAGGACGACCGATACAAGTTGTCATTTCGAGGTATGTTGATAATATTGCTCAACAACAGAATATACACGTTTCATGGTAGGAATTGGAATGCTACTGTGATCCTGGAAAGCCTGATAAAATAAAAGTTCAAGTCAACAAGGATAAGGAGAAATTGTTTCTGATTACAATTTTTGTTATTACTGGACGAATTCAAGTTCAGGGAATGTATCATGATATATGGGCGACAAACAAATTTCCTTTCTTACGTGAGATGATTCAGAAATTAATCGACGATGGTGATGATCATGATTTATTGGTTCTGTCTCAGCAAAATTTTCTCGATAATCAGTTTGTAGCTCAAAATGCAGTTAATGGTGAGCATAATCCTAAATGCACCGAGTCAAGTCAAGACCAATCTCTCGATAAGATAATCTGTGTCAGAAACACTTGATAACATTGAACGTCATTTTATAGCTCTTAAAGCTTCTGTAGATGGCGAACTCTTTAAGTCAGTTCAAGAATTCACTACTTTAAGGTGGAACCAAACTAATTTAGAGCGAATTTTGGACAATTTTATTCTCGCTCGCTTCGCAAAACTTAAGATGTTTTAGGTGTTTAGCCTATTACGGCCGAAAATCAAACAGTGCTATTTTTAGTTTTTGGCTTTTTTCTCCTCATCCTCCTTAAATTTCCTGAATCTCGTCATCTGGTACAAATGCAGTCTGTGTATGAATTTGGATGGAAAGTCTTGGGCAAACGTTATGACGCCCCTTGAAAATTCGATCCAAAATTTGAAACATATAAGACTTCGCGCTGTACAAACATTACCATGGAATGGATTGCCTTGATGTTTTCACATATCTATTTTCAAGTATAGCGGATGAGCCTTACGAAAAATCAGCATCAAATCTTAAAAACTCCATCGAATAATTGCTGTTTTACTAATTGTCGTTGTAATCTCAAATATGAGAGTTTTGCACAATTCAAAATGGCTCCAAGGTTTTTCTTCAAACTTCCTACATCAATAAGCCAGAGCTTTATCTAGTAGTTGAATTCCTGCAGCTCGTCCTAACCAAATTCTAGAGAAAAAATTTTAAAAGATGTTTCCGAGGTATGAGTATAATTTCAAATAATGTCTGAAATGTGCAAGCTTTCTAAATTTATATTATTCATACCCGGCCAGAGTTTAGGGCACATTGGTATCAGGACAGTATAAAGTATCTCGTTTCTGGTAGTTTTCGGTATTTTAATCTAGCTGAAATTCTGGTATTGGTATTTATAAGTATTTACTTCTTTTGATCAACTCCTACAACCTTCATCACAGCTGTAATTCATTATGACAAGTACATACAGTTGTGAAGCAGAACAGGATATGTCAGACTTGCAATCCACTAGTGGAAAACAAATATCAGACCTAGAATCCTCTTCCACAAGTCAAAAACAAGCTCAAAGTGTTTCCGATGTATGGGTCTAAGTCAAACTAGTCATAAAATCATGTCTGGAAATGTGAAAGGACGACAACCAGGACGCCATGTGACGGCTGTCGACATACTTTTTCAACTTCCCCCCACCCCCCCCTTGCCATACATTATGAACGCAGCCTAAACAAACATAAACAATAAGATCTGACTAGCAGGGGCGACTTTTTATAAGTTGCTCTGCGGCCCCCGACTCAACTACTCTTTTGTTCTCATATTTATTTACTAATTGGTATACTTTTGTAATCGCCCACATTTAATATTCATAATTAATATATTTTTGGTTATTTAATACTTATAGGAGGATTTGAATTTGAAAAGTGTTGATGGAGTATGGAAGCTAGTTGGTTTAGTAGAACTTGGGGATGAGTACAACAACATGCACTCCATATTAAATGGTACATATATTATAAATATAACCCATAGACATTACATTAATTTAGAATTAATAACAGGAAAACAATAAAGAATTGAGCATGACCTGACCTCTAAAAAAGACTCTGAATTTGACTCCCCCTGACATACTGATATACTGCACACTGAATTTGTAATTAGTTAAGTGCGCGAGGCATCATGGGGCCTCGTGGCGAGTAAAAAAAAACATGCCGGATTGAAACGAATTTTTGAATCTTTGGAGTCTATTTATTCTCTTCTTACGAACGGAATCTTCTTGATTTTACATGGTCCATGGAGCCGGATCGGAATCGGAACTTTGGATTAAAATCTCAAAGCGTTAAACTGACATAAATCTTACGGAAATTGGAATTTTAAGTCTGCACGAAAATTTGGAATTGAATCTACAGATTATTGGAATCATGTCTACAGATCTTACTCGAAAAAGGAAAATAAGAGGCGGTCATCGGGGTTTGGAATTGAATCTACAAATTATTGGAATCATGTCTACAGATCTTACTCCAAAAAGGAAAATAAGGGGCCGTCATCGGGGTTCGGTGACCCAAACGATGATAATCGTGGATGAGATAATGGAGATCGACACACAAGCCGTAGCTAAACACGAGGCAAAGTTGAAGCAGTTAATGACGACACTGGAAGAAAAACTCAAACTGCTTCAAATGTTGCATCTTGTCAGCGACTAAGAAATAGAAAAGGAGATAGAAGAGGCTGACCGTTCAAGAGGTAACATCCAACTATATTTGTTTCAAATCGAAGGAAAACTGAAGCTTATCAGTAATGGAACCGAGGTAATTCAGAACAAACATGTAGGCCAACCATCAAAGGAATCACAGGAAATACCTGTTGTCGTTGCAACTGAAACTTCATCCAGGAATGATAACCAGTCTTCAAGTTCTGGTGATGTAGAATCACCTAGTCCACAAGTGCAACAAGAGCTGGGGAGTCCTGAAATTCAACAATCTTTAAGTACAAGTAATATTGAATCTGGAGGCCAACATCCTTTTAACACAGTAAGTGATTCGTACCAAACTTTGAATTTGGGGGCACAACAACATGTGTTAGGTCCACAGCTGTCAATCCCTACGATCCAAAGCCCTAGAGTTAAATTACCCATAGTTGACCCCAAGAAGTTTAATGGTGATTTAAGCAAATGGCAAGCCTTCTGGGATACATATGAAGCTTCAAAACACAATAACCAAACCTAAGCACCTATAGATAAGTTTAATTATCTGATTTCATTACTACAAGGCCCAGCCTCTGATGCAATTGCAGGTTTATCCATCACTAGTGCTAACTATCTGGAGGCAATAGAAATATTACAGAGAAGATTTGGCAATAAGCAGCAGATAATCAATAGACATATGGAAATAATTCTTAACCTTAACTCTGTGAGATCTGGATATCAAGTAAAGTAATTGAGACAGTTATATTACATCATATAATCACACGTACGCAGTTTTAAGTCACTAGGTGTACTCTCGAGCTGTTATGGAGCTCTTTTGACATCCATTGTCATGAATAAGCTCCCACAGGAATTGAAGTTGCTGATCAACCGAGAAGTGAAGGGTGAAGAAATGGAGCTGGATCGTTCGTTAAGGGTATTTGAAGCTGAGTTAGAGGCTAGAGAGCGTGCAGGGAAACACATCCCCACAGCTAGACAGCCTATCTCAAACCGCACCACACGTCTACCTACAGCAGCTACATTGGTGTCAGGAACCACAAGCATTAATACTGGCAGTGTCACCTGTTCCAACTGTAAACAAGCACATGCCTCTAATAGTTGTAATGTGGTCACAGACATAGCTGCAAGAAAGAGGATATTGATGAGCAGTGGAAGGTGTTTTATTTGTCTAAGGAGGGGTCATGTTAGCAAGGAATGTAGATCCAAGGGGAACTGTAACAAGGGTAAGGGACTTCATCACATCAGCATATGTAGCCAAGGAAGTAATATTGAACAATCAGTATCACAAGCACAAGACAAAACCTGAAGCATACATACAATACATACATACATACTTTATTATTTGGTACCTCAATTTGATATTTACAAGTCATAGATATATAAATTAACAAGAATTCAGGCACAAGCTACCTATAATAACCTAAAGGTTAGCCAAGATAGGCAGCTAGCATATTTACAATAATTATATAAAATTTGATTGTCGAGAGAGGTATATTAATTTTAATTACAATATAATCATATTCATATAAGAAAAAAATATATAATATATTACAAGAATTAAATAAATAAGCAGCAAAATAATCATAGAAAATATACAATAAATAAATAAACACTAATATTAATAGATCAGGAAAAAAAAACAATCTAGCAATTTGCTACGTATTGATTTAATAAAATTATTTCTGGTAGTTCTTTTTAAGAGCGACTTTCTGTAAAAATCCACCAAACGGCGGCACAGTCAAAAAATCGATTTCGCTCATATTTTGTCCATAGGTAGCCTATAGTGTGAAATGAAACGTGCTGTAGTTAGTTTTTTTAAATATTGCTTTGTTTGGCGAGAATTTGAGAAAAACGATTTTGACCGGAAACGGCACTGAAATCGCCTTTCGCAAAGGTCAAAACTATCAGATTCTAATGAGCCTCGCGCTGGAATACTACGGCTCTGAACATCGTTGAAACACTATATTTTCTTTTTTAGTATATCTCTTCTTAGTTTGGCATTGAAATACTTCCATAATTTTATTTATTTTCGTCTGGAGAAAATTACAAAGTTAAGCTATAATCGTCAAATTGCTTGTAAACAAATCATAGGGTCTGAAAATCGCTTACGTTTCATATGTGCTCTTCCTCCAAATTGCTCAAAAACTATCTTGTAGGCTTTATAAGACAATAATCTTCCACAATATAAAGAGAAATCCCTGGGCAAATTATTTTGACTGAGCCGCTGGAGAGCTTTTTGATCAGCTATTTAGCAATCTTTTTGGCTCGTGGTATATTGCGTGACGTGACAAGCTATTTCAGAAATCTCTAAAAATCGACTTCAAGAATAGTGAAATCGATGAAGATTAAGTATTTCTTTCAATTCTAGAATTTTAAGCTATTATTTGGAAAATTTTTGGACTGTTTGTTTACCTCCGAGGTCATGAACCTTGAATCTTGCGTTACATTGTAGTCAACAGAAATGACCAGGGACTTTGCTGCGATTCCTGATCATAAATGGTTACAAAAGATTTTTTAATTTCTAGGCGTGCCGTAAAACATTTGTGCTTGCAGTCTTTCTTACTTAGTTTTAGCGAGCAAATTAAATATATATCAAAGATTTCGATGCAGGTTTGCTATCATTTGTTTTGGAACAAAATTTCATAAATGGGATTGCTGAGTGGCAGTTTGTACATTTTAATAAGGTGCTATAACTACGCACAAAAATCCCGTGAGAATGTTGTTTTTATCACTATATTGCTGTGAAACACTCAAAATAAATCAGTAGTAAAATGGAAGCGCACTGTTCATTTTACACGCTTGTTGGAGGGCATTGTACCTACGATCGGAGAGACAGGAAGCACTCAACAGAGATGGTTCCTTTGTTAACGTGCACAAAAGATATTTCTTCTCACAAATCACTTTGGAGCTTTCAAGATGTTGACAATGAAGTTGATTTAATTCTTGCCCGTGCATCAATATTTGAACGCTCGGAAAACATCGAGTCAATGAGCATTTGTCCCTTCCATCGCCTCACTCTTGGAATTGGATGGAAAAGAAGTAGTACCAGGTGTAGCGTTCCTCAAATGCTATCTTGTCATGCCGATAAAGCAAAATTACCAAAGGGGGATCGAGGAATGTCAAAAGTACTCTCTCGCCAAGTAAAAAGACAAAGGGGTATTTTGATTCCAGTTGGTTCAGGTAATATCAAGTAAATCGATAACTTTTCATTCCTGAGAATAAAGACATTTAAATATTAAGATGAAATTATTTATGGTCAAGGGTTGTGCCGATCGTGCAGAGAGAAACTTCAAACCTTTACTGAAGTACAAGAAGATGAAGAACACTCAACAAACAAGGAGGAAGCAAAGGAAATCGAAAGTCTGATTGACGGAATGTACAACTTGAGTTTGGTAAGCAGCAACTAGTTTTCTTTATTCCACACCATTCAAAATACTTAGACCGCAATGCTTGATGGGTACACACCGTAGAATATACCACCAACTATATAACGACGCCCTTTCTGGATTCTGATTGGCCCGCCAATTTTCAATGGTTTGAGATAGATAAATGTGAGGCCGCTGATTCAAAGAACTTATTAAATGGGATAGGTTTGATGTTATTTTCTTCAGATAGCATTTGTATCCCATATTTCTTTCTTCAGGTCTGCTGACTCACAGTAAGTTTAAGTTAACTTGTGTGTATTTTTATATCAAGGTCGAGAAACTTCAAACCCTTGAAGTACAAGAAGATAAAGAAAACCTCCCAGTAAAGACGGGGAAACCGAGAGAACTTCCCGATTCTGTAGAAATCGAAAGTCTGACAGATGGAATAACCAACTTGAGTTTGGTAAGCGGCAACTAGCCTTCTTATTCCATACCAACGAAAATACCTAGACCGCAATGCCATACAGCCAATTATATAACCAGGCCTTTTCTGGCTTCTGATTGGCCCGCCTATTTTCAATGGTTAGGGATAAATACTGTATGCGCAAGGCCAAATTTAAAAACTTTGACTATTTCAACTACAAAAATATATCTGAAAATATGCATGGATACCATTGATGACATTTTCTTCACATAGCCTTCGTAATAGATTACCAAAAAAATATCAGTGGAGCTATCACATAAATTTTCTTCAGGTCTGCCGACTCATGTTGAGCTTACTTTTTTTTATCAAGGATGGTGACAAAAAATCAGCTGATTTCCTGGGAACTAGCACTCCAGCAGCCGAGCGACCATCATGTCTCTTTGAAGCCGATGTGCGTTTGGAAAGTTTGTCCCTGCATTCAGATATTTCAGATGATTCTACCTCGAAAGTGCGCGAGAAAGATAGCGCCAAGTATCACCTTAATAGGTTTTTTAAAAGTAGAGATATCAGCCCCGTGCGATCCTGTTTAGATAAACCGTGGAGTGAAGCTGGAGACCGGACCAAGCGATATTACGTGAGGAAAGCTAGCCAAGCCGTAGCAGTATCTTTAAACATGATGGCACCTAATGATTCTGATGAATTGTGGCATTCCCTAGTTGGTTCAAAGGCAATTCAAAAGCAGATACCGACATCATCAAACGACGCTGAAAGTGTAGACAACGCCCTACTTGAATGCCTTGTCCAGTGTCATAATGAGGCAGATCAGTGGGATACCCGCAGACAGATACTATCTATCATGGTTGAGAAAATAAGCTACAAGACTCTTTGCATGTGGATCCCGGATCTGAGTCGATATCGCTATCAAATCGCCAAAAAACACTCACTAATTCATGGTAAGGGAGTGCCTGTTCCAAGACCGTGTCATACGAGAATGCGTGTTCCTCAAGAAAAATTGGACCATTTTATTTGCTTCATAACGAGCCAGCATATCATCCAGGATTTGCCCTTTGGCGAGAAGAAGCTCACCCTGTCGTCTAATGAAGTAATCACAGTACCCAATGTTATCAGGTCGATGGTTCCAGAACGCATTGTCAAACAATATCAGCAGTACTGTTCAGAAACCAAATTTAGTCCGCTAAGTCGGAGCACTCTTCTTCGAATTTTAGAAGTTTGTACAGCATCGGTTCGAAAGTCCCTACAGGGCCTGGATTATATTACGGCCTCTGGTGCGAAAGGCTTTGATGACTTGATGGAAGCAGTTGAAAAGCTAGGAGATCTGGGCATGGGTATGTCTTTGGCCAAAGAGAAGAAACAGCAGTTGGCGTTGTGCAAGCGTTATCTGAAAAGTGACTATAAGGTAATGGCCTACCACTAGGGAGTGGGATGGGTGGGGTAGGAGAGGCAGGATGGTAGTAGAGTGGTCCATTAACCTCATGTATTAATACGTAATATTTCTGACCTTGACGATAGGTCCATATTTCTATGTCATCTGATGTACCAGACCACTGTCGAAAATACACTCTAAGCGATCCAACCGCGAAAGATTACCAGTGTGCATGTGATCACATCCATGATGGCCATTGTGCACGTTGTGACCTCTTGACTTCAATCATTAACGAAATCGAGAAATCACCTGACAAGATATCTGGAACCCAAGATGAAGTAGACGATTTAACCTTCACCATTGAACAAGCAAAGCACAGCATTCTTGCTTGGAAGTCCCATCTACTTCGTTCCATTAACCAGGAGGACGCAAGGCTTGACTTGATAGATAAATTAGATGATCAATCAGTCTTTTTAGTCCAAGACTGGGCGATGAAATATTTACCCAGAAAGTATCGTGAAAGCCAAAGGGATTGGTACGGAAAACGTGGGATACCCTGGCATATCACTGTGGCGTTCAGACGTGGGCAAAACAACGAGCTCGAGATGACCACCATTGTTCACATTTTTCAATCTTGTAGCCAAGAAAGTGATGTAGTCTTGGTTATCATGGCCGATGTAATAAGGCAGCTAAAAGGCGTTATGCCCAACCTCGAATCAGTGTATTTTAGATCAGACAATGCAGGGTGTTATCACTCGGCATTGACCATTGCCAACGCAAAAAAAGTCGGGGGAAAATTTGGTGTCAATGTTCGAAGGATGGACTTTTCCGACCCACGGGGGGGGGGGGGGGGGGGGGGAAGGAGCCTGCGACAGAAAAGCAGCGACTATAAAATCCCACATGCGTCTATTCCTCAACGCAGGCAATGACATTGAAACTGCTGTCCAGATGAAGAGAGCAATTGAATCTTCAGGTGGAGTTCCAAATGTTAGTGTCACGCTTTCGGGTTTGCCAGATACATCAGCTCTTAAAACTTTCAAGTGGGCGGGAGTCAGTTATGTCAATAACGTTGAGTACGGTGAAAATGAGCTGCGCATTTGGAAAGCGTACAATATCGGATCTGGAAACCTCATTTCTTGGAAAAGGTTTGCCAAAAATTGTAAAGCTGAAATACCGACTCTTCCGGTAATTGAGAGCAGTATGGCCCAAAAGATCCAGTTCGCAGCGCCGAGGTCTGGAAAGAAAGTCAGTGACACACCAACAGATAACGACGAAGAAGAGTCGGACAGTGAGCTCCCAGTCAACCCTTCATTTGACAAATTCTTCTGCTGCCCCGTAGGGTATTCTAACTTACAGTATCACCTTGAATGTGGAAGGCATAAGAAGGTGCTGGAGCAGGGAACCCTGCAAGACAAGGCTATGATTGATTATGCAAATAAGCTCGAACAAGGTAGTACCAGGTTACAAGAAGTTGCTGTTGGTTCTTCGTACGATAAAGAGGTCAGCTCCAATCTACAGTCTCTACCGAAGGGTTGGGCCCTAAAAACCATGCGACGAGGAAAGTTCACGGCCGCCCAAAAAGATTACCTTCTTAAGAAATTTAACATTGGTAGAGATACTGGAAGAAAACAAGACCCGTCTACTGTTGCTAAGGAGATGAGGCGCGCAAAAGATGCTGATGGTAATCGCTTGTTCTCTAATAGGAAGGACTTTCTAACAAGTCAGCGAATAGCAAGTTTCTTTTCAAGAATTGCTTCAAAAAGCAACGTTGGTTTGATTGCAGAAGAAGCTGCAGAAGAAGAAGAAGAAGATGATGATGATGGCGATGAGGATGAAGGTGTATGCAGTGCTAGACAGGAAAAGACATTGGAAGAGTTGAGAATACTAGTAACAAAGGAAATAGGCCTCAGTCATCCTACCATGTATGACACACATAATATTTGCGAACTCCTTTCCAATGGGAAACTCAGTGCTAAGTTCAGTGTTTCTGCATTACGAGATGCGTGCTTTTACTTCGACCTTGATGTTTCTGAAATCAAAGCCAAGCGAAAGAAACCGTATGTCGACAAGTTGCAGCAGTTGGTAGAATCGTGTACCTGTTATCAAGCAAAGCTAATTAGATGAATTGAAAAGCTTATAAACCTAACTATGAGTATGACGAGTGTGTTTTGTTTTGTTTTTTATCATTCACACATCAGTTCTACTAATTAAGCATACTCAAACAGCGTGGGCTACCTGTGTTGTCGCGGATCTCTTGAGCTTTCAGTGGCATGAATGGGTTAAGTTTAAATCGAGAAGTAGGGAAAAAAAGCAGGCGAGTATCGAGGAAAAAAGGAAAGGACGGTCTGCTTGTTGTTATGAAAATATCTACTTCTGCGTGAGGCAATTTTATTGCGGACAAAAAAAAGGCAAATTAATTCAGTGTTTACCGGGACTCTGTGCCGCCTTCACAACAATTTAGTGTAACGCAAGATTCAAGCTTCATGATCTTGGAGGTAAACAAACAGTTCAGAAATCTTCCAAATAATAACTCGAAGTTCTATAAATAAAAGAAATACTTAATATTCATCGATTTCACTATTTTTTAAGACGATCTTTAAAGATTTTTGAAATATCGTGGCGAATTTCTATCATGTCACGCAATATACAACGAGCCAAAAAATTGCTAAATAGCTGATCAGAAAGCTCCCCAGCAGCTCAGTCAAAATAAATTGCCCAGCGATTTTTCTGCATATTTTGGAAGATTATTGTCTCATAAAGCCTACAAGACAGTTTTTGAGCAATTTGGAGGAAGAGCACATATGAAACGTAAGCGATTTTCAGACTCTATGATTTGTTTACAAGCAATTTGGCGATTATAGCTTAAATTTGTAATTTTCTCCAGACGAAAATAAATAAAATTATGGGAGTATTTCAATGCCAAACTAAGAAGAGATATACTAAAAAAGAAAATATAGTGTTTCAACGATGTTCAGAGCCGTAGTATTCCAGCGCGAGGCTCATTAGAATCTGATAGTTTTGACCTTTGCGAAAGGCGATTTCAGTGCCGTTTCCGGTCAAAATCGTTTTTCTCAAATTCTCGCCAAACAAAGCAATATTTAAAAAAACTAACTACAGCACGTTTCATTTCACACTATAGCCTACCTATGGATAAAATATGAGCGAAATCGATTTTTTGACTTGTGCCACGAAAAGTCGATATTGGTCGATTTTTACAGACAGTCGCTCTTAAATTTTCATCAACTGAATTCCAAATTTTTACTCCTATATACTTAATGTTAAATAAGCCATAGTTGGTCCTAGCTTTAGGAAGAGAATAGGAAGACTTTGCAGCTAATCTTGTATTATAATTATGTCTCTGATTCACTGGTTGGAAGTAATGTTCAAAGGTACTAGGGAGATTTCCTGAATAAAAATCAAACATAAATAAAGCTGTATGTAGATAGACTAGATCCTCCAATTTCAGGATATTTAACCTAAGAAAAAGTGGACTAGTGTGATCAATATAATGAGAAAAAGTCATAAGTCTGACTGCTTTTTTTTGAAGAATGAACAGAGGAGTAAGAACAGATTTATAAGTATGGTCCCAAAATATAAGGCCATATATTAAGTAAGGGTAAATTAGAGAATAATAGAGACTTGTTAAAATTTCTAAGTTATTATAATGATGGGCTTTGGATATAATTCCAATGCTGCGTTTGATTTTATTTGAAATATAGGCAACATGAGGTTTCCAATTAAGATAACTGTCAATCATAACACCAAGATATTTAAGATGCTGTTTTTGCTCAAGAGACTTGTTGTTTATGTTGATTGATATGTCATGTACCTTTTTGTGAATAGAATGAAAAATGATAAAATTGGATTTGTCAATGTTTAAAGGCAACTTATTTGCACAAAGCCATGAATAAACATTCATTAGTTCATTATTAATAGTAGATTCAAGGCTCAATAAACTTTTATTAGGATAGAAAAGATTGCTGTCATCTGCAAATAAATGAAAAGAGAACAAGGTAGATGAATTGCACATATCATTAATGTATAGAAGAAAAAGGATGGGTCCAAGGAGTGAGCCTTGAGGAACACCACAGGTTATCGGTAGAGTTTTAGAGCAAACACTTCCAAGAGAAACAAATTGCTTTCTGTTATGCAAATAAGAAGAGAGCCAATTTCCTGCTACTTCACGTATGCCATAATGCTCAAGCTTAGAAAGAAAATTTGATGGTCAACAGTATCGAAGGCTTTTCTTAGATCCAAAAAGATTCCACAAGAGTAATTACCACTTTCAATAGCACATTAAATGCTATTAGTAATTAATAAAATGGCATGAGTAGTGGAATGTTTCTTACGAAATCCAAACTGCTTATCGTAAAGAACATTATTCCTATTTATAAATTCAAGTAGCCTACTACTACACAGAGCATTCCAGGAATGATCACCTAGCCAACTTAAAATTAGCAGATCCAATTGCTGAAGACTAAGATGCGGAGATTGATATTGTTATTGGATCTGATCAGTATTGGAAATTAGTGACAGGATGTGTGGTTAAAGGGGAGAGTGGTCCAATAGCACTACATACCAAACTGGGATGGGTCCTTTCTGGACGCTTGGAAGAAGATGCCCAACATGACACAGGCGCCACAGTAAACCTTGTAACACAGACTCTTGCCCTAAGAACTAGTAATATCAATTGTGATCTCAGAACCTACAGGGACTTAGAAACATTGCGCATCACACAACCAGAAAAATCAGTGTACGATTAGTTTGTTGATACCATCTCATTCAAGGATGGAAGATATGAAGTGCACTTACCCTGGAAGGATCCAAGACCAGCCCTTCCAGACAATTATGAACTCAGTCTAAAGCGTTTGAATGGACTACTCACACGACTACGACAAATACCTGATATGCTGCTAGAATATGACGCTGTCATCAAAGATCAGATAGAGAGAGGAATTTTTGAAGTGGTGGATAAGTCAGAACCTTATGAAGAAGGTAAGGTCCATTACTTACCCCATCATCCAGTTGTAAGGAAGGACAAAAGTACAACAAAGTTGCGAGTTGTTTATGATGCCTCATGCAAGTCAACGAGTCCTTCCCTAAATGATTGTCTTTACACTGGTCCTGCTATGTCACAGAAGATAATGGAAATCATTCTGAAATTCAGATCTTACAAGGTAGCTTTAGCTGGTGATATAGAGAAGGCATTTCTGAACATATCTGTAATCAAGGAAAATAGAGATGTCTTAAGATTTCTTTGGATTGACGATGTGACTAAAGACACTTCCATCGTAGTGGTATTACGATTCACTAGAGCTGTATTTGGAGTAACTTCGAGCCCATTTCTACTAAATGCAACTCTAAACTTTCATTTGGAACGGTACAGAAAACAAGATCCAGACTTCGTGGACACTATGATGCGTGCAACCTATGTAGATGATGTTAGCACAGGAGCTGAGAAAGTAGAGCAGGCGTATGAACTCTACTTGAAATCTAAGGTCAGACTAGCTGAAGGAGGATTTAATCTTAGAAAGTTCATTTCCAACTCTGCAGAATTAAGGCGGCGAATAGAAGACAATGAAGCAAGCATAGAGTGCATGAAATCATCCCCTACAACAGAGTTGCACCACTCAAACATTGACACCCACGGTGAAGAACAAACCCCTAACAAGTCTAATAGCAGTACAACAACCCACAAGATCCTAGGAGTACAGTGGAACTTTAAGGAAGATCAATTCATTTATGATCTGAATTCTCTAGGAATGTATGCCAATGGCCTTGAGCCTACTAAGAGGAACGTTGCGGCTGTTGCTGCAAAACTGTACGACCCTATTGGATTCTTATCCCCAGTCACTCTACAAATAAAGATAATTTTACAAGATATATGCACTACAAAGGTTGATTGGGAGGAAGAGTTGAATGATGAATTGAATAAAAAAAAGGGAGGAAAATAGTTGAAACATTACGGAACTCGGAGCCTATTCTATTAGACCGTTCCTATTTTGGTGAGGTCAAGGAGCAAGTTTTGTCCTGCAACTACCATGAATTCTGCGATGCTTCAAATAAGGCATACACAGCCGTAGTGTACTTATGTCAGGTTTGTAGGATCTAAAACAAGAGCAGCTCCGTTTGACACACAGTCCACTCCCCGGTTAGAACGTTTGGCAGCACTGATCCTAGCAAGACTCATCACGACTATAATCAAGGCATTGGAGAGCGAAGTTCCAGCAGATAGCATTACCTGTTGGAGTGACTCGACAGTAGCTCTCTATTGGATAACACAAGTTGATAAGGAATGGAAACAGTTCGTTCAAAATAGAGTTTTGACAAGGCAAGGACTCATCGATAGAACCACCAGCTGAATGCTTTGACGAAATGACAGTTAAGGAGCAAGTTAAGCAGGTTGTACTAGTAACTGCCGAAGAACAACCAAAGTGCATGAATGATATTATCAAGTGTGAGAGGTTCAGCAGCCTCCAAAGACTCTTACGAGTTACAGCCATGGCCATCAAGTTTGTCAGGATCCTTCAATCAAGAATGAAAGTCAGAAAGAAGGAACAAGGATGAAGAAGTGAAGGACATCACAAAGACTGATCTGAAGAAAGCAGAGCTACTTTGGATTAGGGAAGCACAATGCAACATGTCAAGGAACCATCGGTTTAAGTACTGGAAACAAGAATTCGGAGTATTCACTGATGAAGATGGAATCCTGCGATGCGGAGGAAGAATATCCAATGCAAACCTACCTTACGGAACTAAGCACCCAACACTATTGGATGCTAATAATGAATTCTCAGTGCTTCTAATAAGGGATTGTCAGTCGAGGATGATGCATAATGGAGTAAAGGATACTCTCACAGAACTCAGAGCAAGATTCTGCTTGGTCAAGGGAAGGCACACAGTGAGAAAGGTTATCCATGGTTGCGTTGTTTGCCGTAAGTTCGAAGAGAGACCCTACAACGCATCTTTATCGCCGCCACTTCCAGAGTCAAGAATCAAGGAATCACCACCATTCACCTTCACTGGAATAGAATTTGCAGGACCCTTTCATGCAAGTGAAGGAAAGAAGAAACCAAGTTACAAGGTATGGATTTGTCTCTACACGTGCTGTGTGACAAGAGCCTTACATTTGGATGTTGTACCAATTATGACGCCAGAAGCCAAAAATGAGAAGCCAAAAATTATATCAGATAACGGAACCACCTTCCAAGCCGCAAGCAAGAGGATAACAGCATTAATGAATGACTTTAAAGTACGCCGATATTTGGCAGAACAAAGAATTGAATGGTCATTCAATTTGCCAAGGACCCCTTGATGGGGAGGATTCTTCGAAAGACTAGTGAAGTCTACCAAGAGATGTTTAAAGAAAACATTGGGTAGAGCAAGTCTCACATATGAAGAACTGCTCGCTACTGTTATCGAGGTTGAGGCGATACTCAACTCCAGACCATTATCGTATGTGACAGTTAATGACATGGAAGAACCGCTGACGTCGTCTCACTTACTTTGTGGTCGAATATTATTAAACCTTCCAGATGCGAATGTGATGACAAGCCTGGACTCCGCCGTCCATGAACAAGACTTGAACAAGAGAATGAAACCCCTGAGCAATTTGATGAACCATTTCTGGCTCAGGTGGCGAAACGAGTATCTACTGGAGCTGAGAGAAACACACCGTCACTCTGCAAGGAAAAGGGGTAAAGCAGACACCCCAAGGAACGGTGATGTTGTTATCGTTCAGGATCATGAGCAGCCTCAAGGATTCTGGAGACTCGGCAGAATAGAGAAGGTCATCGCTGGAGCTGACAACCAGATCCGTGGAGCAGTCGTTAGAGTCAAGTCAAAGAAGAGAGCACCATCTGTCTTAAAGAGGCCGTTACAGAAGTTGTACCCCTTAGAGATAAACGACAAGGAAGAAGAATGAAGGACGTTTCAGAAGAACCACAACATTAATAATGAACTTTTGTTTTGAACGTTGACATCGTTGAATTTGTTAGTTAAAAATTAGAACTCTATCATAACTGCTGAGCAAGCAGTGAGAATTGCTTCCCAACGTGGGGAGTGTGTTGAATTTGTAATAAGTTAAGTGCGCGAGGCATCATGGGGCTTCGTGGCGAGTAAAATAAAACATGCCGGATTGAAACGAATTTTTGAATCTTTGGAGTCTATTTATTCTCTTTTTACGAACGGAATCTTCTTAATTTTACACACAGCAATTTGATGTTATGATAAATTTTGATACACCTGGTGATAAATGTACTAAGTTCAAAACATCTTTTTTTAAATTTCTCCCTTTCTTTACAATTAATAGTGACTGGCCCTCATCTTATGTGTAGTAACATCTCTTTCTATATATACATGCATGTCATTTGCAATTGCAGTCATTACATTTTAAAGGAGGTCAAAGAAACTATAATTTGCCAACAGGATATTATTATTTAGTTGTAATTAAGAATATGAGATTTTAGTTCCAGAATTTTCTTGTGCATATACAAATATATCTTTCTCAATATCAGAATTTAGTATTTATATAAGTTTAAAGTTTCTGATCATTCAAGTTAAAAGTACATTAATTACATTGACCAGAAAGTATTCCAAACTGTTGGATAAAGATAATAATCGTTCTCAATTTTAAGTTGTTTACATACATTTTTAGATACTTTTTAGAAGTGTAGTAAACCATAATGAATAGAAGATCAAAGTATATAAAATGGAAAACTATTTTATATTTCTTTTATGAAAAATAAATGCACAACTAATAAGTTGTCAGAATGTTTATACTTCTCATGAAAGGGCTAATTATTTGTAGACTGTTTCAATTGTTCAAGTTAGAATAAATGCCTGTCGGAATAATAAAAACGATTGGTATGAATGTTCAACCATAATCCAGGATGTTATTGTAATATTATCTCTATTTAAAAGTATTTTGATTATTTTGAGCATTTACGATATTTTTTAATAAACATTTCTTACAGCAAAACAATAGATATCCAGTATTCCATAATATGTATTGTGATTATGTTCATCGTTCTAATAACAATTAAACGTTACATGCACACCTCACTCCTCGATAACCTGAAAAGAACTAACATTCTGGTCTGATCATCACAGTCAGGGCACGGCTAAACCATACATCAAAACAAAATATATCTACGTGTTCAAATGAAATACGCAATATTCAAATGTTGAAAAGTTTAGAATACTCTTTCATTTTTCCTGTAATCTGAAGTATGAGTCTTGCATACCCATTTTAGATGTATCGGTCTGTCCGTATTCTAGCGTTTCCTAGTTGAAAATCCTCGGATTTGCCATCAAAATAAATATATATGCGTGTTCAAATAAATTAGGCAATATTCAAATGTTGAAAAGTCTAGAATATTTTAGCATTTTTCCTGTAACCTGAAGTATGAGTCTTGCATACCCATTTTAAATGTATCGGACTTTCCGTATTCTAGCGTTTCCTAAAACAGTCTGTATTCAACTCGAATACGTATGACTGACAAAGCGTTCCTCGGGTATGAACATCATCGGATTTCTTTGAACACTTGAGGTATGCGTATCCATTTTCAAGTGTATACTGAACGAATATTACTCTCTTTGCACAGTGTGGAAGAAGATCTGTTTCTCTTCAAGGTCAATGATCCTGACAAACCAATGATCCTGACAAACTGTCAAGCCAACATCGATGGTGAAAAACAAACGTTGAATTATTGTGGTCATAAGGACACTCCAAGACATAGGACAAACGCGATGTCGTGTCTTCGTTGTAATTTTCGCGCGCTTTATAATGTATGCGGAGATCATGTATGCTAATTGTGTTGTAAGAGCGCTTCGTGGGACGAGACGGGCTAGGATACCACTAATCTCTTTTCTTTTTTTTTCTTTTTTTTTCTTGGAATAAAGTTGATTACTGTAACCACAGTTATATGATAACTGATGAGGCATTAGTTTATAGAAAGTTAGTGATAGACATGTTAGTGATACTTTGAGTGCAAATAATATTCCTTTTGTGAACTAACTTTTGCAAAATTGTTTGTTTTCTGGTTTAATATTCGAATCATCCTCTGCGATGTTCTGTTGAACTGATTCACGGTTATAATATTTGAACTATGATATTTCATACATTATGATTCTAACAGTTGTAATGATTTAACATTTTGACAATGAGTTTATTTAGACGTTTAAGTTACAGTTTTAAAGTAGTACTTGGACGAAAACGCCCGGATTTTGAAAAGTCCAAATAAACAAATTTTTCTAGGTTAGTATGACTGTAATGTGATTGTTTAAAAGTTATGTACAAAAAAAATTAGTTTGAAAAACACTTATTGCGGAGAAATGAGGCTTTGAAAATGAGGCTACTTATACTCGCGGCCAAAAGAAATCTGACCTCCGGCAATTGCGTGACGTGTGACGTATGACGTCATTTACTCCACGACTGATCTTCAAAATAGTACAATTTGTACAGCTTCGCCTCTTCGTCGACATTTATATATATATTATATTTGATAAAAATTAACGACTATTGCCAATATGGATGATATATCTACACTGCTATCGTACTCGGTTGATCTCGAATCTTACGAGGAACTGGTTCGTCCAAAAAGGACATTGTAAAGAAGATGACTGCGGCCGAGAATGAATTAAAGAAAACTTAATAGAGAGGATCCAGAATGCAAGCCATAGTCGATCAGAGTGCTCAGCATTTACACAGTGCAATATTAAATACCAAATGGACCAAGTCATGGCCTATTCTTCCATCAGACTTAAACTTGGATCATTTCTCGATTCCAGGTTGTCTTCGCGGTTTTCTCTTCTGTTTGTTCACATCTAATCCTGAATTGAAGAATCCCTCTCCTCGAGTTCAGATGCTGGTAGAGTCTTTCAGCCAAGATATCATCTATACTGTTACCTGTGGAAAGACAAAACCACCAAAACCGATTCACCTTTCTTGTGGGGTCAAGACCCTAACCCTAAACCCAAACCCATTTTAAATTACAGAATATCAAACTTTTTAACATTTTTAAAAGTTCGAAAAAAATAACCATTGTCAAAAAATTTAAACAGTTTGGAAAAAAAATAACCAGTATAAAGCAAATATTTAGGCACGGCTAAAGAAACTATTGTAATCGTTTTTAAGATGATGATAACATTCTGCACGGATTACATAACAAAACTGTAATCCCAGATTAAGTCCATCCAAGAATGTCATTTAATTTAAGAATGCGAACGAAGTACTTGTTATACTCTGGGGAACTCAGAATTTTATTGTGAACGGTTGGACTTCAACATTTAGTTGTTGCAGAGAAGAGTTCCTCGATCAAAGCCAAGAGATGTACGACCCTCAAGAAGATAGATTTTTAGTTAGCAGAAATTAAGTAAATAGCATTTACATGGAATTGGAAAAGAACGTTCATGGACTATTGTCATTCCCAGCCGCAAATGATCGTGTGGATACTAGTAGTAGTAGTAGTAATAGTGCTGATATTACTGTTCTTCATGGTCCAGATATTATAAATGGATATCACGATGGTGACTTATTTGTTGGTGTGATGACAAGCGCTCACAGCCAAATAGTGGTTGATTACTGTTGGTCGTAAATCTTTGATTTTTGAAAGTCAAGGAGCTGGGAGATTACTGCTGCACAGTGGAGTACCAGGGAAAGATAGTACAATCATCAAACTATCTTTGTCCATCTTGACAAAAGCTACATTGAAAACAGATTTTCTATGCTGTATCTACTGATAATCCTGATGAAAACACCTATTGCAAATCTAAAGTAGTTAGTTGGCTTTCAGTGTTAGCGAGGAAGTTCCAAGTTCCACAACGGCATCTGTTTCGATAGAAACACTCATGAAGTCTGGAAAATTAGTTTTGAAATCTAAGAAAAAATGAAAATGATCACCCAGTTAAATAAAAAGCATTATATTTTTTAAAATATGGAACTAGTTCTGGAATTGACCCTAATAACGTTTGTTTTTTATAGAATTAACTGTTTATTATTAATAGTTTAACTGTTGTTTTTGTTTATGTAGCATGTCAATATTTGCAGATGTTTCAATCTTTTCAAATCATTGTGTAAAAGTATGACGTAATCATAAGTTCTAGTTAGGCTTGCAGTGCATTTTTGACTTGTTCTCCCCACCGACTACATGTGGGCTTTATGTGTTAAATATGGAGTGCATTATATAGTTCAAATATACTGCTTAAACCAACCATTCTTGTTCGATAGTGTTACAACGTGGCGTCAGAAGTGGGATCAACACGTTTACACGATTAGTTTGGCAGATTTATCTTGTTACCATAAAAAAAAAAGAGATTACTTCAAGCGACCGGATTCAAGCGGCTCGACTACCTTACAATCGACCGCTGAGTTTTCAAGTTAAAACAAATGGACTCCAGAACTTCATAAGTACATCAAGTTTAACTATCTATTAACATTTTCAAGTCACCTTTGTGTTATTTGCAATATTTCAAGCTTACGGTCCTTAATTCGCTATTTCCAACAGCAAATATACAACATAGCATTATGGCTGAGAAATTCACAACGCCAAAGATGGACTGGACAATTCCGGGCGACTTACATAAACGTTTCAAACTACTTAAGCAGAAATGTGAGTTAGTTTTTGAAGGCCCGTTAGCCGATACGGAGGAGGGTTAAAAAATCCGATTACTATTGCGATAACTATCAGCGGTTGAAAATGAGAACAATAATTTTAGATCAAGACTTCTTTCTTTCAAATTTTCTCGAAATAAGCATATTTTTTTTACTTTGTAGTCTTCAAAATTTCAGCATTTATGTCAAATAACAGCTTACAGGTAATTCTACCAAGAAATACAGAAATTGTAAAGCTCGAAGAAACTATAAATGCGGTATTGTTTTTGGTCCTAATTTTCGAAGCTTAGATATAGTTGAATTTGGAATTTTAGGCCTTATAATTTGACTATCCAAGGACTAAAGATGATTGTACCCGCAGAGATTTTGCACGATTTGGTAACTTCAATGTTTCAGAAAACTTCCCACCAAGCCTCTATATTAGAAATGCAATACTTTTGGAGAACGACCAAAAAACATTTTGACCATTTTATCTTGTTGCTAAAACAGTTGATACATCGGTTACTTGAAGGCACGAATATTTCATGTACGAAATAACAAACTAACAATAATTGGTATTTTTCTAAACTAGAAAAGATACTTTATAATTGACGAAAGTTTTAAGGAAATTAAGTTTAACATGTATGAGAAACACAGCATTGAATTTTACCTTCGAGTGGGTTTAATTTATTCCAAAATTTGGAAATTAAGGTCTCATAAAACACTTGCCGTTTCCATGGCAACAATACATTTGGTGACCAAATTGTTGTTGTTTTTTTGAATCCCATATAAAGGCCTACTCACACACCAAATTTCAAGGGTGGTCAAAAAATTTCATTTCCCACTTTGCTTGAGTCTTACAGAGACCTACTCTTAATACCTCTAACAGAAAACGTAATATTCACTACTCACATTGGATGTGAACACTTTATTTCTAGGTGGTCTCTTGCGTTTTCCTACGCCACCTCTTTCTTCAAGCCCTTCAGGGTCGACCTCCATCATCATGGCATATACGAGATCCCGAGGCACATTCAGCTCATAACAAAAGAAAAAGAGTGTTTTATAGCACTAAATAATTATGCTAAAGTTTATTTCATAATTCGGGTTCGTGAAAACCACTCTAGCTCGTTTAAGCTGTGTTGAAACATTAAAATTAACATCCTTCACCAACAATGACTTATGTATTTTATTTTTTATTTTCAGTCGGGACTACAGAGCTGACAAATAATAACACTACAGGGCAAGTACCACTTTTTAAATTCACCTCTGTCTGTTCAGAATACGAAATTTGCACTCTGTGCAAGGGCGCCAGGACAGACGGATTGGGTTTTGAATATGTGTGATTGTTCAACTTATTCGTAGATTTCTAATTGAATTGATATATGTTTGTTTCTAAGGGAGCGGTCATTAATTATTGGGGGGGGGGGGAGGGCCAGTAAATTTATGGGGAGGGCTGCGATTTTTTGGGCCCGCCATTAGGGAGGGCCAAATATTTTTGGGCGCATGCTAGAGGGAGGGTCGCAATTTTCTGGGCCCCCATATAATCCACAGAAACCACCTGTTCAATATGTATCCCACCTATAAGCTAGTTACAGAGTATAAGCCTCTGACTTTTTTGGTATGCAGACAAATTCTATTGATTTTATTCAAAACATTATTTATAAGAGTAGTAACACGTCCAAACCATTTTTTCTTCATATGTATGTTTTGTTCTACACACTATAAACTCGCAAAAATGTAAAAATATCTATGATAAATTGTTATATAAAGTATATATATATCAAGAACATGGAACGACACACTAAAAAGTGATGCACTAGTGAAGGACTGAGAGCTTGCGAATGAAATTATGGGCAAAATGGATAGTTTGTTACAACGGCTTCAGCAGCTACTCTCGTCTTTGAAAGCTAGAGTCCAAGGAAAAGAATTGTGGCCTGTATATTTAGAGTTGTTACTTGTTATTGACTCTATACACGAAGACATTGATTCCTGCCAACTTCCAGAACCTTACTGATGTTGGCCCTGGTGTAGGAGTTTCCAATCTGCAGGTGCGATATACGGACGCTGAAATTGCCAGACCTGATAAAAGTAAGAGGAGAAACCGGATACATAGAGCTAGAAATGACTCCAGTCAAAACAAAGCAGAACGTACAAATGCGGCAATAGGTAAAGTACATTCAAAATAGTTCCTTATAGTTGTAGATTGAAAACTCTTCAAAGTCATTGTTTTAAAAGAAGCATTCTAAAATACCGCCACTTTTCATATTTTTGGAGAAGCTTTAGTCGACGGCTCAACCATAAAGTGGGAACACTTTGAAGTTTCGGTAGAAGAACTTAAACAGATGACGAGTGAAGATCGAGTTGAAGGACACAGAGGATAAGTGCATGATGAAAAATGCTTGGAAAGTATGCGACGAAGTTCGAAGCAGAATTGATGGTGAACCTGCTCCATCTGGCAATATGACAGCTTATGCGACACACAATGAAGGTAAAATGATTTCTATTGTAATAATGTGTATATAATGTTTCATTCATGACCTCTATGTTCATTTCACAGTCTAAATTGGAACGTTTCCTTTTACAGAAAAGCATATCTAGAGGAAAATATAAAAGCTGCCGTATCAAAGAAGGGGAACGTACATGGGCATGGATACTTTAAAAAATTTGAAGAGTTTATGAAGATCCATTATGACATTGGTGAGTTGTACATGGAGTATGTAAGAGGAATAATAAAACAAAACAATTACATCTAGGACAGTTCATGTGCTAGTTATTACAATTATTGTCAAAACGTTGCAACGTGCATGTCAATTATTATAAATTATATCAGGGGCGGCGGAAGCGGGGGGACCGGGGGGGGCACTGGCCCCCCCTCTAGATTTTTTGGGCGGGCCTGCCCCCCCAGAATATAATGCCTCACACACACACACACACACACACACAAAACGCATGAGATTTGGTTATGATTACCATTATTTATTATTTTGATATTACATAATTTTCTGTATCTAAAAAATATACGATATATCTAGCGACGACTTGCATCATTTTTCAGTCTCTCAGCACAATTGCCAGTGGTTTAATGCGCGCAAAATGTTACTGATTGAAATATCACACATACACGTTTGTAATCAAGCTAAACAGGGAGGGGGGGGGGTCATTTCAAGGTACCGTGAAATATTGGAGTGCCCCCCCAAAATCTTTCAGCTTCCGCCGCCCCTTATATGCTATATGTGTAGTTTGCATATCACAAAATAAATCATACAAACTGATAATAATTCTGTTTGGTAGAAACCTTGTGTGAGGTTCGTGAGGGTATGGAGTTAGAAGTTGAGAGAGTAAGGAGGCCTTATCCTGACTATGGCAGGGAGGGTCTGCACTACGTACTGTGCATTGGAGGATACCCCAAGAGACAACAGGGAAGTTGACTATCAACTAAGAGTTGCGTTACGAAAGTTGTTTGCTGTTGGTAAGAATATTAAGGAAGGTGTTTGGAATTGCATGTTATTTAACACATTTTTCTTTATAAATATCAATCAGTTTCACATAATTTCAATTGATTTAAATTACAGGCAAACTGAATGATAAAGACGCAGTTGAGAAATTCGGCAAGAAGTACATGGTTGAAAAACGGCTAGTAGCACAATACTTAGAACTTCTTCATCATCTGGAGCAAAGGGAAAAAAAGAGGGCAGAGACCAGAGAACTTACAAGGAAGGAAGAAAAGAAGAAATGTTTCAACGACTTTAATTAGGAGGGTTTATACCGGGGATGGAGGTCTGAAAAAATTAAAGGTGTCAGTACTCGACATGTATATAGAAAACAAGCAACTAAAAATCTCCAGGGGAGCAAAGAAAAAAGAAAAAAAACCCCGAAAAAGTGGATGCTGTCGGCGAAGATGAGGATGATGATCAATAGTGGTTGAAGAGATTGGAAGCGATGACGATGATCTTTCATCATTTTCCTCTTCAGACACTGAAGATGAATTGCATCAAGAAGAAGAACAAATTGCTAGTCTGTTGAACACTACAAGATCAGAAAGAGTTTGCAGAACTTGGAGGGGGAGAGCAAGTGTTGCTGACTAAAATGTTTTTGGCATAACTAACTAAAACTATATATTATTTTCTATTTTTACTATATTTTTCCATCATAACATTTTCAAATCGATGTATTTTATAAAGAATAAGTGCCTCGCAAGCAACACCACATATCAATCTAACTGCTATATATGCTTATAGTGCTATATATGCTTATATATGCAACGTTCCAGATTAATATACAAAAATTTAAGATATTTATAGGAGGGGGAGGGCTGTAATTTTTGGGGCTGTCTTGCCAGAGGGGGCCAAAATGTTTGGGCTCAAGTTTTATGTGTTGCCAAAATTTTTGATCCCTAGTTTCAAATAATTTACCGGCCCTCCCCCCCCCAATAATTAATGACAGCTCCCTAAATTGATATTAAATAGTGTTCACTTATCTCTAAAACTAAACGTCTTTTCCAACCAACAGTCTTTCAGGTTTGAATCAGCTGTACGATAGGAATATATGTATCACGTCCACCAACGGTCTTTTTGGTTTGAATCGGCTGTACGCTCTGAGTATTTACCGCTGCACTATCCGTGCTAAGCAGCGCCGGCGCCGCTTCGTTAGCGATTACTCACCTTTAATAAGTTAATCAAATTTACCTTCAGTACAGTAAAATAGACCGGGGTAGGAAAGCAAGAGCGGTTCTTTTGTGCTCTTGTCTGCTCGGATAATCCAATTATTTTGGCAGTACATAGGGCACTTTGTTTACACAGCAATGACAGATATGACTTTGGCGAACGCAAAACGAAGCCCGAACGAAGGTTCGTTCTTCGTAATACGACCCTAACGCGATGACAGACCCATCCTCGAGGTCAAGCTAGCCAACGACCATTATTGTGATCGATTAGAAGTTAAAAGTTTAATCGCCTGAAGTCAGTGAAGTGCTTATACTAAACATTTTTAATGCATCTGGATCTTGGCGTCCATCAAAATCGCGTAATAGATATTATCAAGACCGGACGAAGCATTTTTTTAACTTGTGAGGCTGGAACAGGAAAGTCTCGAGTACTTTCGAAAATTCGCAATCTCCAGGAATTCAGAGATGGATTGTTTTATACTGCTCCCACGGGGATCGCCGCAAGCAATATTAATGGTTGTACCATTCACTCCTTTGCTGGTAAGTTTTTCTTCGATCTTAATCAGCGATAAATAATATCACATAACTTGAGATTATAACAAATTTATTTCATGCTGTATAGGCATTGGTATTGGACATAAACCACGCCATCTTTCAGCGTTGGAAACAATGCCGGACACTCGTTATTGATGAGATTTCCCTTGTAAGCAAATCACTGTTTGAAAAGTTGGATATATGGTTTCCATCTTAAATGAAAACGACGACCTTCTTCACATTCTTCGTGATATTAGAAGAGGAAAACCATTGCATATAGCCATTGCTTATCTAAAATCAATTAAACGCCCCATACCAGGCGTCACTGAAAGAAACTGCCGTACCCTCTTCTCAAAAAGAATGCCTTGCGAAGTCTACAACAACCAAATACTAGAACAGCTGGAAGGGGAGGAATACGTTTTCAAAGCGAAGGATGTTGACATAAACACATCAGTATTAAAGAGTCCGTGCAATGCGCCTTACGTCCTACGCCTTAAAACTGAAGCTGGAGTAGTTTTACTAAAGAATTTGTCAGAAACTTTGGATAATGGTACCATCGGAAAAATTGTTTATTTCTGTGAAGGATATCCAACGGTTCATTTCGAAAATGACGAATCTCTCCTTATTAGAGAGCACCAGTTTGTTGCCAGTCATCCTGAATCAGACGAATACCAAGCTACCAGAACGCAGCTTGACCCTTATTATATCTAACCAATCAATCAGGTTCAAGGCTAACGGTATATAAACGTAGCTCTAAATTCCTCTAGCCACACTTGCTGCTCACATATACTTGAAAATTACTAACCTATAAAAGCAACTGACGAAGATAGATATATAATATTTATCGAAACCGGTATTGCTACTTAAAACAGTTCTACTAGGAACTATGGACGATCTTCCTCTCAGCAACACACAAACTGCCGAGATTCTGCCAACCATCTCACCATTAACATCGCCGACTAAACAATCAGCCACAGAAATGAGTAGTGACGATTAAATCCCCTCAAGCCAGCCACCGGCGAAGAGGCCTAAAGTCACCAGCAGCAAACCTGATCTCAACCGGCTATCGTACCTACAGACCCGTAGAGCCAAAGCCACAAAGTCCTTGTTATACCTGAGAGAGTACCACGCCAAAGGCACTTGTCCTGTGGGCCTCCAATACCAGCCCAAGCCGCACCTGAGACAGACAAGAGACTTTCAGAAAGCCATGAGTCACATCTGTGTCGAAGAAGAACAAAAACTACTAGCCCTGATGATATTTCAGCAGAAGAAAATCAAGGATTCACAAGCCATCACTGATGTAAAGAGCCGCCTAACCAACATTAGTGACAAAGCTGTGAAATAAGCATCAAGTACGACCCAATCTAGGATCAATAAGATACATGTAAATAAGAAAGACAATGTAAATATGGTCAACATCCAAGCCAAATTCAACGAACTTAAGGCCATCTTAGACTCCTCTCAACTATTGTAACAATTTATCTAAGGATGATAATAAAGCAAGAAGTGAATTGTATCAAACTGTCTCTCTTACTGACTCTTGTTTAGCGGCGAAAAAGAAGCACTTAAGAATCTCAAAAGTAATAGGGATATAAATGTAAAAAAGCTGATAAAGGGACCGGCACCGTCATTTACGACACCACTACTAAAATCAAAGAAGGAACGGATCAATTGGATGATAAAAAATTCTACCGTGCACTCTCAAATCCCATAGTAGAAGAAACTGCTGCCAAAGTTTGTACTTTAGTAAATAAACTACGAACGGACGGTCATATAGATACTATGACACGTAAGTGGTTACCCCTAAACCAGTCACGCACACGAATACCAGAATTCACCCTTACCACATTTCATAAGAAAACTCCAGTAGGGCGACCTATAGCATCTGCTAGTGCAGGACCAACTGAACGTATTTCTAGATTTGTAGATTACCTTCTACAACTGATTGCTAAAAAAAAAAAAAGAGTCATACATAAAGGATTCTACTGACTTTATAAACTTTATTGGGAATACTCCTATTCCAGACACTACAGTTTATAAAGGACCAAGATTCCCTACTTCACACATTTTAGATGTGAAAACATATTTTAAGCCAACTGAAACCTTCCAATACACCCACTTCTCATCATGTCACCCTCTTAGCGTAAAAAAGGGTTTTGTCAAGGGCTTTTGTTACTACGTAACGACTCCGTAGCCGAAGCTTTTGAAAACGCCATACAAAGCTTCACAAACATCCTTAAGGAAGTTAAATTTATTGGAAGACAAGAAGCGCTTAAAAAAGCGAAACACAAAATCACATCGTAAAATGCTACCATTCGTCACTATGTACAATCCAGCCGTACCGAACATCAAAAACATTTTAATTAAGCATTGGCACCTTATTACTGGCAACCAGAACCTTAAAAGGATCTTTCCTGATTCTCCTTTCGTCTCTTACGAGAGGAATAAATCGCTTAAAGACTCGCTAGTCAGAGCGAAAATCCCGAAAAGAAACTAGATATAATTCTAACGAATGTTTGTAGTGTTTAAACTCATTGAGCATAACGGCAGGGCAGTGGCAACATTATAACGCTCTTGTGTTTTTGTGTATGAAAAGCACATTGACCAGGCCAAAACAAAGAAAACAGCAACATCATGTGCTTCACTTCTGACGAATTGTTTTTATACAAATTCAGAAATGGAGGGCATGAACTTGACTGCAGCCCATGGGAAAAGGCATCCTGATAAAGATATACTCGATAGTATAATTGGTAAGCGATTTGATATTTTTGTAAATTGAAATATATATCATCGATCAGTTTCCTAAGTATACATTCATGACAGTATATATATATGTGAAATACTTGGTTCAGAGAAACGTTAGTGTAGCTAGCTACTGCATGTACAAGTATATAGTATTTATAATATTATAACATAATATAAATTTTTTAATTCCATAATTCCATTGCAACCTTTTCTGTGAAGAAGCACAAATTACACCTGTAATTATAAAAGTATCCCGACAGAATGTCCGTTACCAAGTTTACATATTGTACAATTAATAAATTCTTAAAATATTGAATTGTAAATATTTTTGGATTCAACATGATTTCGATATAATCCTGGTATTTGTTATCTACAATTAAGGATAACAGTATAGCTAACCATCATATAGGTGTACTGTATATACAAATTAATGTGCAATACTAGCATACATATTCTTATTATGCTGAGTTTACTATTCTATCATAGGTTGTAGAAGAATAATTGGTTTGTGCTTGTTAGTAGACCAAAAAAATCACTAATTACTCACTTGGATCTTTCTATCCATATTTTATTAATCGTTACGTTAGTCTTCGATGAATAAACATGAATTCAATAGTCTTTACGTCCTGTTCCTTCGATAAAACTCGCCATCTTTGTTATTGCTGAGCCTGCAATATCTTATTAGGAAAGACCGCAGATACGTCATTAAGAGGGTAAGCCCAAAGTAATATTTCATCGTACTAACCTTGATGCCAGATGATGACGCGATATCTCCATAAAAGGAAACTACCCTGTCCCCTTCATCTATATAAGGAAACTACCCTGTCCCCTTTAATTAATTTTGATTAATTGTAAATGTACTAATCTCACTATCTGAAGAACATGAACGAATAATCCATTTTACAGTTCCGTTCGCGTGATCACGAATAATAGTTGCAAGTCGAGGCTGCAGTTTCTGCGCATAGCAAAACTACTTTTTATCAAGCGTGGAAACTCGGCCTGGAACGGAACTGTAAAATGGAGTATTGAATCTCCCGTCATGACCCAGTTCTATGGATAAAATGCAGCCGTTGAGCATCTGGGTTTAAATATTTATAAAGACGTATCGCCGTTTAAAAAATATTTTGATTTATACTATGAAACCTCTTATTTTGGATGCTTCTTACAGCCATGAAGAGTTCATTAGGGTCCAATGCTTTACTTGTACTAAGTAAAATGCATAGCAGTATTTGTATTTCCGATTTATTTAAAGACCCATTGCCACTTACCGTGATGCACCGCGGTCACAGATGAATTTCGTGGTCCATGAAATTCAAAGATTCATATATTGAATAATAACTTCATATTAAATCCTTTTCCGACATAGCACTAATGCACAAAAATGATTCTTTTATATTATTTTACGGCTTTAGGGACTATTTATGAGTTTATTCAAAATGTTGAAATTGTTTTTTCAGTGGAGACACGATTCAAAATGTAAACAAATTGTGGTGCATCACGGTAAGTGGCAGTGGGTCTTTAAAGCTGAGCTAAAAACCCGTCTATATTTTTAAAACAGTAAACAAATGATGTTAGCGCCGATGTTAGCTTTCCATATTTTAATTCATGCCCTAAAACATTCTTTTAAAGTTCTCAGCAATAAACATGTTTAATTCTTTCTAAGAGCGTTTTATTGACAGCAAGCAAGTAATAATATAAGATATAAAGCAATACTTGTATTGGGATCGAGAACGTTTTAATTGACGACAACGACAAGAACAGTTGATTGTAGTTTTCAAAGGAGTTTACAAAACGAATTTTGGACCCATAAAACTGAAACGAGGCCGTATGATGACGAAACAACAGGATTCGAGCTCAAAGCATTTCAAAGTGATCACGTAGTACATAATCCATACATCTCATTGGTTGAGAGGGTGGCAACGCCCACTTTGGACCTACCCTCTTAATTTTAAGTAAAATGAAAATACAACAGAAACTGGGCACCCTGTTTTAATGACGTATTTGCCGTTTTTGAAAATAAAATATAGCGGGCTCATTAGAAAGGACAAAGATGGCGGTTAGAATCGAAGAAAACTATTAAAGGAGGTCAAACGACCATCTAATTCATGTTTATTCATGGAAGACGAAACGTAACAATCAACAAAACTTGGATAGACAGATCCAAGTGAGTAATTAGTGACTTATTCGGTCTACTCTGGGTACAGTTCAACTAACTCTGTTTTCAACAATTGATGAGAAGCAGTGCGAGCAAGGAATACTTTCCACTCTTGAAATGTTTGAAGGTCTGGCAAAGTACGAAGCACAGTTTTCATTCTTAAAAAGAGTTGGCAGGAAGTCAATCATCAAGCCAACTCTTTCGCCGTTACACAAATTCGACACCAAAGCAATCAATAGCATCAAGGGAAGTGGAAACCTGTATGTTCGCCTTACTTCAGCATCTGGCATAGACCCCAATCCCACTACACTTGTTGAGGATATGCCGGAGGACGACTAATATCAGAGTGCGGAGTCAGGAATAGAAGACAATACGAACGAAGTCCCTTATGTCGGGAATATTGGTAATTGGTAATCCAAGCCCCATGAGCTCCAGCGAGTCTGGAATAAAAATCCCCTAGGTAAATATTTTTTATTTCCTTATTTTACTGTGCAAATTCTTTTTTTTTTTTTTTTTTTTCTTTTTTTTTTTTTCACAAACAGGGTTCGCTGGAAATTAAAATTGACGTGTGGCAGAGACTGGATAAGAAGATGGACCAGCAAAAAAGAAAAAAGAGGTCTTCAAATAGGATTTGTGGAGTATCAAACCACAAATCACTGAAGGAGAGACCTTACAGTAATTAAAAAGAAAAGCAAAGAGTAGTAGGCAGGATGTCAAGAAGCCCAAAGACATCAAGCTGAACTAGGATTTCATGAAGAGCACATACTGTATTCGCCGCCATGAGATCCTGTACAATCCCTGTTGGTCGAAGTTGTGGTGGCATGCTATTCACCACTTCAACAGTTTGTTCATGTAAGTTAAACGAGTGATTTTCTGTACGTTTAAAATGTACATATGTTTATGATGGTTATACAGTAAGTGTAAGCAGACTGATCTTACAAGATTGACAGTCACAAGCCATACATAAGTATTGTAGATCTGATTCAATAAAAATACAAATGTTGTAAACCATTTATGAAATAAATAAGATTTAATTGATATTCCCTATTGTCATTGGCCCTTAAAAACTTTGTTGAAATAGGTATACAGTACAATTGCTGTGTGATTTGAGGAAATCTTCCTTGTGATCGACATTTCTTAAATAGACTATGCATTTATACTGATTGTTAGATTATTAGAATACGACATGTGCCCAATATTTTTTTAGAGCAAAGTTTTGCAGAATTTTCCAAAATGACGATTTAACAACGGAAATCCATGCATGGTTACATTTGACAAAGGTTTTTTTTAACTCGCACTTTTTGAAAAATCACATACTTGCGATTTTTAAGCTTATTTCCCTAGAACTTCATCATTTTCATTTTCTTCAATATATCTACATATAGTTATACTATTATTCTCTCAAAGAGAAAGCTCCATTGATGAAGAGATCTCTAATTACTTACAGACTCAAGTGGTGGCTGTAGGTGAGTTGTTTGACATGGACAACCTCTACATAGTGTGTGAAGGAATGATTCTTTGTGTGATTCCTCACAAGAGAATCAGAGATGCTGTGCAAGCGTTGAAGAAAGCAGCTTTCTCTCTTTCTTGGAGCAAGCTTTGCTACGAATAAGCAGAAGAAATCTACGACTTGCTGTGAGTGGCATGTACTGTGTAGTCAATTTTGTTAGTATTGTCCTTGAAAAGACTCGAGCCTATTCTTTAAGTCAGAAAGCAGAACTCTCATGCAATGAAAAATGATTAATAAAATATTGATAGCCATAGCAAAGCAAGTCCTAAAGCTAAGCTAATGGCTTCTCTATGACAACCAATGATCGAATTACTTCATACATGTATGCTGCGATTTTGTGAAGGTATTCTAAAAATCTGTTATTTCATTGAAGTTTAAATTGGTTAGTTTATGATCTGGATTACATATTGTAAATGTATGAAGTTATACGTATGCATTTATTTAAATAATCAATTCTATGTTCTAGAGTGTGCATGTCAAGTTTTCTATTGTAGTTTGACCTAGTATTATTTTAAAAAATGACGTCTAATATTTATAGTCAACCCAATGCAGAAATTTGAATTCATTACATGTTTTTGTCTTCAAAGGTACGTTGGCAATAATAATATGAAAAGTAATCTCATGTTATCTTTCTCAGCAAAAAAAAAACGTCTACTAAAAACGTAATTAAAAGTAATAGTGTTGTTGTCTTATTCAATACTTTGACAGCGATCATGTGAGAACTGTGCGGAAAATGAATAATATGCATCTAATACAATTCGAACTCAAATCACGACATGACTTTGACACTGTTTATAATATTGTCCTCAACACTGCACTAAATCAGTACTTAAAAAAGTTTTTTTTTTCTCTTTCAACCTGGGTACTGGCCATGCCAATTTTACTCTTGTCAACTTATCTACCACAGCTCCAAGAAGTATACCACCTCCGACCCACCAATAATGTGCAATCCTGACTGCAACATTGATCGCTCCTATTCATATCTGCGTCATAGAACTCTTCTTTCTACTTCTGGTCAAACGATTACCTCAGCTCAGCCACGAATTCTTTCTCTTGTACCAATGCTTGGACCCCTGTACATCTCCCTTAACAGCAGAGAGCACATTGTCACAACGTTTCATCCTTTTTTTAAAATGCTATATGAAAAACTATTCCCTAACAGCGAGTTTACTCAGACCCCAAGCTCTAGCAGATCAAATTTCACAAGCTTCCCGACACCTCAGTTTTGCAGAAGCTTATTTTTAATAACATTCTTTTCTATTTGCAGTCAGTCGGAGTTGGGAAGTAGGGCAGCGGGAAATCGAGTGGTGCAGGGTGGAGAGGATGGACAGGGAGTGAGGGACGCATGTGGAAAAAAACCTTAGTTAGTCGGAGTCAGGGTCAGGGTCGGGGTACGTAAAGCTTCCCAGGGCTGCACGTTGCGTTCGTTCATTCCATTTTGCTAATCAGTGTCTTCGATCAGTGCAGTCAGCCAGCCAGTCCACCAACAAAGAGGAAGCGAGCGAGAAAAGGGGCGGCGCAACAACACAGGTAAAGTGCGCAAATTGTTCCTTTATATCATTAACACACAATGTTATGCCACAGCCCAGGAGTGCTTCACATCACTAGCTGAACATATGTATTCGTATTGAAATGTTAAGCAGTGTTTCTCTTGCTTTTGGAGTAAGTGGCAACCATATAAAAAATCTCGAATATTAAATTATGTCGAAACTTAAGAGTCATTGTCTGAGAAAACCGGGCAGAGTCAAAAGATGGGGGTCCGCCGATTCCCTCAATATTTATACCATTTGATAGGTATCTGATAAGATTACGATTAGCCAAATATCTTCGTTCCCGAGATCACCACCCCCCTCAGTTTTTGGCACTCACGGGCTGTAAAATCGAATGAATTTAAGACCGAGTTTGGAGATCCATAAAATGTTGTGTGCGGCATAAATAAACTTCTACATATTTTTAGCAGATTAAATACCTTTGAAATAATATGTTTGCGTTGTAATAGCTTTATTTCATAAAATTTTCTTTTTTATGTATTCAGTTAAATATCGTTATCATGTCAGACATGATGGATGACATAAATTTAGTGACTTTTAAAATTCAATTTTTCGAAATTTTTTCAAAAATATTTGTCGACTGCATGCTTCTTTTGGTGTTAAATGAGAGATTTGAGTAAACTTGTGATTGGCAACTTAAATTGCCGAAGCGCAGCATCGCTTCAAAGTTCACTGAATTGCAGTGTATTCGTCCTAATTGGTTCGGCTTTTTCGCGCCATATGCCAATTAAGTCCTCTTTCGCTATTTTACTTCAAAAATGCTTTCTGGTCAATGAAATAAGCTCAAAAAGACTTATCGAAAGCTCTGTTTTGTGTTTCTCTTTTGAAACCATCATAGAATAGAGGTGGTGACAGGAGCTGGCGATCTCGGACTTCTCAATTTTCCCCCGAAAGTCAATGTTCGACCCGTCATCATTAGGTTCAATTATATTTTTGCACAAAAAGCAATAATATTGTTTTAAATAAGGAAGAAATTCAAGATGCAGAGTTTAGATTCTTTTGTTTACAAGCTATTTATATAGTCTCTTTTACAAATTAATTTTCTTGTTTTCTAATTAGCATGTTATTTGACTCCAGTTGTTAAAAGTGGGTTATGTAAAATCGTTCTAATATTTTTGCATTACGCGTACATTTACGACCTAAAACATGTCGACATTTGCCTAAAAATGTTAAAAGGTATTATTATTAGTGAATTTCTTAGGAGAAAACGAGAAACCATGAGAAGTCATGAATAATGATGTACGATTTCGCCACACATGTTTACTATTTCCCAATAAACAATTTGCCACACACGTTCATTTTTGTTTAGACTCTTGACATTCGTTCGGCTCCCAAAGCTCGGCTTGTGGTCCATTTGGATCCGATTTTATAATTTTGTCATTGGTGAAATGTGATGAAGACATGAGTTCACATCTTATTAGCTTCGGTGTTAGACGAGAATTATAGAGTACATACTATACAATGGCCCGCTGCTGCTCTGCCTTCCAGAACTTGGCAAAAGAACTGGTGTCACACCTATTTGCTATGACTTTTCTGACCCTCAAGAAGTAAGCTGGCAAAGACATTTGCGATAGGAAAACTGCTCCAATGAAAGCCCACATCAGACGGTTCGTGAATGAGTGCATAAGACATCTAGAAAGCTCTGGAGTCTTATGGAGGATAAAAAGGTTGAAGCGCAGCTGTAGTTGAGGTGAACTCCTCCAAAGACCTTCATGAAGCTAACAAAATTCCAAAGATAAGTTAATTATGAGCCGCGTGGAATAAGACTTTGGAAAGGCTACGACATTGGGAAAGGTAAAGTGCTCACCTACAAAGACCTGCAAGCAGATCGACAAGTTATTGAAAGTTTAAAAAGTGATTCAACCATTTGGACCTCGTCATAAAAAACTAGGCGTTATTAGCACTACGCAATCAGAAATCTTTTCATTCAGTGAGAGTACTTGTATCTTGACTTTTAGATCTGAGCGAGAGGCAAAAGCACACATGGATAATTCTTTTGCCCATCAACAACAAGCAATGCTCGTTCCATAGGTTGGGCGCTAAAAATAAGTAAGAAGAGACCAAGGTTTGGGGAAAAAGTCAAAGCGTTCTTGATCGAAAAGTTTGAATTGGGTGAAAGACGCGGGAATAAGGCAGACCCCCTATCAGTCTCAAGGGACATGAAATTGAAGAAACCTCGGAATGGGAAAGAGCTTTTTTCGAGAAACAGTTCCAAACTGCAGCAGCAGCAAATGGGTGTCGACCATTGATTGCAAGCCGCCGAGCAAGAGGACAAAAAAAACGTCTTTTTTTCACGAGGGTAGCACTTAATAGCCAGTGGCTAACAAACCTGTGGCCCTCATTCCGTGATCGAATTGGAATTTAAGAGTTGCTTTTTGCGGAGTAATGAAAACCGGAGAACCCAGAAAACCCTCGAAGCACAGGAGAGAACCAACAAACAACTCTACTCATATACAACACCGAACCCGGCGGGACTCGAACTCGCGACCGCTACGCCATCCGTGCTTCCCCAAAGAGTTGAATGAAGAAGACCTGGAAGCATAGGAAAAAGAAGCCACACTTCAAGACTCGCAGTCCACTATTCTAGACGAAATAAACAGGCCTAAGCATCTCTAAGTATAGAGATTATGCTTTGTTACATACTTTAACTTATAAAGACCTTATCTTTTTAACAGGAGCAAAGTCTTTAGTGAGTTACTCTGACGGCTGTGGTGGTCAGAACAAAAACATCATAATAATGGCACTTTATTGCGAATTCGTGAGGAAAGGTGTGTACAGAGTGATGAATCACAAGTTTCTCATGCGTGGACACACATTCCTCCCTAATGATACAGACTTCGCACAAATAGAGAAGAGAAAGCGAATTGCCATGGTCAATCTTCCACAAGAATGGCAAAAGGTAGTGGAAGAAGCCAACAGGCTCAAACCCCTTATGGTACAAGTGATGCAGCAAAGGGAGTTTTTAAATTTCAAGGAATGTTACAAAACACACTACACTCACAAAAAAAAGACCACCGACACTAAAGAAAAGATCAAGTTTAAGCAGGTAAGCTCATAAAAACTGCCACACCAGTTTAAACAGTTTGTCATTTTTTTCTACATTCCTTTGCAGTCGCGAATATAATCATTCAATGTTTTCGTACAAAAGAATAAAAATAGTCAACAACAACAACACCCTAGTCAACAAATCAGTGATCATCATGAAGGGAAAGTGGGTTGAAGATTCGGAGGAAGACTTATCAGACTCCGAGACATTTAGTGAGGAGGAGCTTTTGGATTTTGAAATTGATCAGATGGTACAACAGCTTCCTAAAAACCTGTCGAACCACCAAAACAACCACTTTTGCTACAATTGCGACATCATCCCCCAATCCTCATATGGGATTTATGCAAAAAGGGATGCTTCTCTTTATTCCATTCCGTAAACCATGGCGGAAGAAAGGAAACAAGGACTTCGCGACGAAAACTGAATGTTGAGTTTTCACGAGGACTTTTTAGACAAGATGGCAGAACCACGTTTATTCTCATTACTTCTGACACGTAATAACACAGGTACCCCAATACTCTACAACGCCTCCCCCCTTAGCTACATAACAATGGTTTTCCTAGTGAAAACAATACATGACTGACATCCATCTTAGGATTAGGGGTTGATGGCGCTCTTTCACCCTCAACTGGGCAGACAGTGCTGACCTTGACATCATGACTACTCAAGTTCATGGCGTCTGTACTAGCCAGGGGCTCTTGCCTAGGTGACAGCTGAGACTGGTCATGACGCAGCTGTTCAAAATGTCTCTAAAATTATCACTACTTTAATAGTGCTCAAGCAAATCAAACTGAAAATTCTTAAAGATTGGTATTTCTGATTTGCGTTACCTGACATGACTGGCTCACAATGTTGAACGAAAATCTTTAAGCAGTGGCTGAATGTATAACATCAGAGGCAAATTCTGTCCCATCGTCAACTCTTATCATATCCCATATTCCTTCTCTTAACATAAGATCTCTATTATAATTTAAGAGAATATTGATACGTAATTAGCAATTGAAAATCATTTGTCATCTTTTAAGCTAATGTAGGCCGTTTCCGAGGATATCCCTCCGGCTAGTCTCCTACCCAGTCACTATCAGGAAAAATCTGGTACTGGTAGATCATTTCTCCTATACCTGCGTCAAGGGACCTTGGGGTGATAGTTGACAACCATCTGACCCTAGACAAGCACATTAACAGCATATGTAAATCTGCTTCTTTTGCCATTAAGAACATTGGCAGGATCCGCAGATTCCTGACGCAAGCAGACTGTGAAAAGTTTGTACACGCCTTTATAACATCAAGGCTAGACTATTGTAATGCTATCCTGTATGGGTTACCAGACTCGCAAATGGACAAACTACAAAGCATACAGAACACGGCAGCTAGATTAGTCATTAGGTCTAAAAAACACGAACATATTACACCATATTACACCATTAATTTTAAGATCTTGTTGATTACATTTAAGGCTTTAAATGGACAGGCTCCTAAATACATTTCTGATTTAGTAGTTAAATATCAACCAGCAAGAAATCTAAGATCATCTAACTAAAATTTATTAGTTGTTCCTAAATCTAATCCTAAGACATATGGAGACCGATCTTTTTCCGTAGCTGCTGCTAGGTTATGGAACTCGCTACCATACATAGTTAGGACTGCTAGTACGATATGCTCGTTTAAATCAGCGCTTAAAATTTATTTGTTCACATCCTGATTTTTTTCCCTTTATTCGTTCGCGTTCTGATTTTTTCTTGGTATCTATCTATTTCATTGGTATCTATCTCAATGATATTGTAAATTTATATTTATTGCTTTTGACTTTAGGACAATTATGTAAGAGCATTGAGTTCTAATAATGCTCAGGAACTATTATATTATTATTACATAATATTATTATTACTGGTTGTATTAGTACGAAGGGTGAATAGCGCAATCTAAGAGATAAAAGCCGTCCTGAATCTTATACACTGGCTAGCCCTTATCCGGCGGATAGTTTTTCCCAGCCTTTATACAACCGGCTCCTGACAGCTTACTTACCTTAAGTGTGAATATGCTATGATTTGTCATGAGAAAAAGAGACAATTTTGCGACTGTATCCATCACTGAAGGCTATAAACGTACAACCATATCTTTGTAACTTCTCATTTTGTTCACAGTGAAGCTTTTGTCTGTAGTATAGTGCGTTGTAGTGTGTAGGGTTGCTTCTTCTGATGGCATCTGACCGGCGTTTTCGATTATTGTCAGGACTCACTCTCTTTAAGGATTCTCTTTTTTGTTGTTTTGTAAATGAATAATATTTACTACTAACATAGCCAAACATCATCTTTCTACCTAAATATAAAGATGATTGATTACAAGAATGACCCCAAGAATAAAACAAGACTAAAAATAATTAGAATAGTAACGTAAACTGACTTACTTCATCAACACACTTTCGAACGATTTGGTCGACATCTTGTACGTTCATTCTCAAGTATGTATGCTGATCACACTACTCTAACTGCAGCAGCAGAAGATCCCATTATGCTTCAAACTCTAATGATTCAAGATCTTGAAAACATACCGACTTGGCTTAGAGCAAATAAATAATCTCTAAATGTTAAGAAAACTAAGTACATTATTATTGGAAGACAATTTCAACTTGGCCAAGTAACTATGGAAACATCAAAGAGAATTAGAGCAGGTTTATCTATTTTGAAGCGTCTAGGAACAGCTACACCATTTGACACTCGTCTCAGTATGTATAAAGCTCTGATTTTACCATACCTTGACTATTCTAGTTGTGTTTGGGCATCTACCAGTAAAGGCCTGTCCGACAAATAGTGATAGGTGGTCTGTGGAATGTCTAAATAGGATACAGATCACCTCTTTAAATGCAATTACATCTAGTTTTTACTATGAAATTAATATTAAAAATTTTAATATAAATTTATAATTTAATTATTCATGTGTAAATAGCATCGTAATTTTTTTATACAGCTCCAAGGAAGGGTAATTGAAATTGATTCTGCATTCAAATAAAGTTTATTTATTTATTTATTTAGCAAAGTTGTAAGTGAACATGCCGAACCAGCATGTCGTTTGGGGTTGTAGTAGTACCCCAAACGGCAAAGAAAGAATATTTTTAGCTGCAATCCCTTCTTAATGATAATCGTTCAAAAGCAAAAAGCCGGAAAAGCAACTTGAAGTTTGTCAACCAGAAGCGAAAACATTTCTTTGAAACGAAGTGTTCCTCTATATGCTCGAAGCACTAATTACAAAGTGCGAGTATTCTTATGACTGAATATTCATATTCCTTTTTCTTCTTCTTTCCTCAGAAAGTGAAATTAGTAGTGATGATCGACTGTACGAAACCGATGAACGTGCGTTTACCTAGCAAGCAATAATATTTTTTCCCCTCGGAGATGATGATATAGGTGTCTTTTTTCCCTTCTTTCATCAGAAAATGACGAACTGGCCGCTACCAGCCCAAGTAAGTTCTTATGATTTTATGCGCGTGCGATGGCCTACCAAACAAATGTGTTTTTCCTTGTCCAAGCAATCTCGTACCCAGAGACTACGTTTCTTCTGGCCTGCAGTGAAGAACAAGGGCTCTGGCAAAATCCATTTTTTGAAAGCAGGATTTCTTGGATTTATGGTTTAAGAGCGCATGCATTCCAACACTTTCCAAAAATTAAAAATATTTTCCCGATTTCTAGTTTTTCCTTCTCCTCGCTAAGGATGCAGCAAATAGTCAATTAGAACCTTCAGAAGATTAATTGTGTTAAATCACACCAGTTATCCCACAGAATTTAAAGCATTTTCAGAGCTAGTGAATCTGCATTCAATTATGCATTTATCCCAGCCAAAGGTCCATAAGTTAAATGCAACTCCGAACGAATAGATAGCTTCATTAGGTACTGTTGCGTAATCACTGCAAAATGTAGAAGAAAAAGAGGACGTCAAAGGCAAGAGTACCTCAACTGTTGCAGCAAGAGTATTGTTCCTTTGTCAACTGAACTAATAGTCATTACTTATTTACAAAAGTAGTTGGACAGTAGGCAGAATTATCTATACACAACGGCTGAGGAGAGTGATGAACTTCTTCAGATGTGTGGAAAGCTGTTTCAAGAACTCAAGCATGCCTATCAAATACAAATGGAAAAGGAAAATTTCCACAAACAACTGCAAGAACACTATGATAAGGTCCCTGAAGAAAACAAACAACTTGCTGACTACATTGCCAAATTAGATCTTCCTAAGGGTACAGTACTAGCAAACAAAAGTAAACAGATTTGTCAAGTTAGCGAACGATTATCGTCATCATCAGCATCATCATCATCCTCATCGTCAACATCAACGTCAACATCATCGTCATCATTGTCGTCGTCGTCGTCGTCATCGTCATCATCATGATCATCATCATCATCATCATCATCATTATTTTTTTATATTAAATTTCAAATAAACATGACTGGTTAGATCTTAAATTTCTACCTTTATAGCACAAGAAGAACCCAGACTCTAAGAATGATACTGTTGAAGGTCAAAATAAGTGGGGTTAGTGCCAAAATGTCCAGAATAAAAGGATTTATTATCATGTCATTCTCTATTCTAAATGATGAAAGTGCTGCAATGTCATCAAACTAGAAAACAAGCATACCTACATGGCAACCGTTACTAATAATTTCCACGTCAAAAAAAATGGAAAGCGTTACAAGGTACCAATTAAGTATTTTCTAGAGGTGATTATGTTGTGGGGCTGTCTTAGATTTTTACAGAGCTCTTCAATTCATGACCAACATGATAACACATTTCTCTTTTCTGCATGTCATTATATATGTTAGTTAAAGAGTGCTCTGCAGTGTTTTGTGAACAATTTATTTTCAATTGTTAAAATGCGTTTGTAAACCTGGTTCCTTGTTTTTATAGTATTGATGACGATGATGACAAGGCCTCCTCGCCTTCTAGGAAGATGAAGCCCCAAGCTGTTGAAGCACTAAAAAGTAATGAATTGCAACACCTTGCAGAGATGTTTCCAGAAAAGACAATGACTGAGCTGGAAACATCTCTGAACTCAAGTGGAACATTTAGCAGAACCAGTAATTATTTATTTAGTAAAAACTCTCCCGCACAAGATAATGAACATTTTTAGAGTATTACTAGTAAAATGTGTAGTCTCAGATACAATAATCGATAATTAATGCTATAGAGAGAAATATAGTCAAAAAATAGGTCCTAGTGACCCTGTCACACTTGCGCCATAAAAACATCAGGATTGAAGCTATATATGCAACATCTTTTACCAAAGTTATGCTGTCTAATTTGATTTCAGTTTGTAATCCTTCTCCTTTAAGCTGAAACAATGTAACAGGTCGGTCCCTTAGTAAAGCAACAGATAGCACAAGTCATCATGGATGGCATGAAACAGAAGCACAACTGATCATATATTTTTACATTTTTGGCTGACATTAAAACATATTTAGTATTGAATTGCGTGACAGGCAGACGTAATTTAAAGTTATAGATAGATAGATAAATAGATACAGTGGAACCCCGTTAATATGGACACCGTTGGGACGGACAAAACTGTCCTTATTAACGGGGTGTCCCTATTAACCGAGGTGTCAGAAAAACAGCTGAAAACACATTTTTAACCATTTATTTATACTGTGCTGTAATGCTTGAACTACATGCTCAATATAACATCCTAAACTGGAACAAAAACAAAAAGTGCATGACCGTACAAGAACTACATTCGTATTTTACTGCACTGCATTGTACAATTTCATTTTGAGTTGAGTTCTGGAAAATAACAATGCAATGGTATTGCGAGCTTTGTCTATTTCATTATGCTGTAATAGGAAACTTTACTGCAATGATCAGTGTGTGGTCCGTTGATACGCAAAAACTGACAATATAATCCGAATTAAGCTCATTATATCAATAAGCAAATACATTAAAGACGTCTTCAAATTTCAAGTGACCTTAATGCGGGGTTGATTTTGTATGGAAACTGTCAGTCAGGTCCTAGAAATGTGTCCTTTGTACTTATTAAAAGGTGTCCTTATAAAGCGGGTTAATTTAACAGAAAATGTAAACCTGTCCTTAATAGCGAGGTGTCCTTATTAAGCGGGTGTTCTTAGAGCGGGGTTCCACTGTAGATAGATAGACAGATAGATCGATCAATCAGATATTTATAAATAGATAAATAAATAATAAATTGATTAAAGGTGTTCTTAACTTAAGCTATTGGATTATACTAGATGCATATCTGTGTGTAACAAAGCTAGCTAGCCTGTCTGTCTGTTAAAAGTTTTTGCTTGTTACAATCCAGTCTTATTTAGAACACAAAAATCAAGAAGAATTTTGGAAGTGAATTTCAATTTAAAATTGGAACTTTGATCTTTATTGAGTTTGCTAAAATATCAATGCTGTGATGTACTGTACATTGTACATGCACCTGTTTGTGTAGTAGTCCAATATTTCATTCTCAAACTCATCGATAATTCATGACCTCATGGACCAATAGTGAGTTTACATTTTAGTCACATGCATAGGTCAGGATACGTGATCAAGCTTGCATCAGCTTCTCAGTGTTCGGAACCCTTGATCAAAGTTTTTGATCTAATACATACTTAGGCAGTTTCCTTAAACTGATTTTCGTTGGGTGACTCGTGTATTTATTACATTTTCTTAGTAGATAACCATTGAATATGTACATGAAAATTGTACTTGCAGTTGAAATGATATTATTTTATTTTCTTTCCAATTTTTTTTAGAATGATAACAAGGTAACACTCATCCAAAGTCTAATTGTACATGATGCATTTGGGAAGAGAAAAATTGTACTGGACCAATTGAGAGAAGGTCTCCAAATTCTAGGGTTTGGAAAACGGATGAAAATGTATCCAAACATTTTCAAGAGTCTGTTCATTGCCAGTGAATCCATTAAAGCTGAGGAATTGAAGAAGTGCCTAGAATTTCCAGCCGAGATTGATGACAATGTAACAGCCACCATAGAATATCTTAATGAATATATTATGTCTGCCTCATGTAAGATGCTCAATGATCTACTGATACTTGCCACTGGGGCACCTTGTCTTCCAGATTTTGGTTTGGGGAAGATCAAGGTAGAATTTGCTGACAACTCTTCAATCTTTTCTTCAACCTGTTTAAAAAAATTACATTTCCAAGGTATTTCCCTGATAAAGATACATTTGTAGCTGCAATCCAGGACGTATGTGATAGTGCTGGAAGGGCATTTACTTCTGTGTGATAGGTAATTATAAGGAAAGGTACATTTTATACCAGGAGGGGAAGGGATAGGGTCTATGAGGGGATGGGCTCATTTACTAGCCCATAAAGCAAGGGAAGTACCAAATTGGGTCTGCCTCATTTGCATTCCTAAACATTTTATCAGCTTAAAAATCACTACCTTGTTTGTTGTATCCCACCCCCCACCCTGATAAAAATGTACCTTCAAAGTATTTCACAGAAAGTTGGTGTTGAGTGATAACACTAAATCTGTGAAATAAAATCTAAATTGCTATTGCGTAATAGTAGTGACTATTATTAGTTAATTTATTGACTATTAGTCCATATCACTCGACCAAAGCAATCACATATTATTACTTTTTTATTGTCTCCTGTGTATTTGATGCCTCTTGTGTATGGTATTCATTAAAGGTTGTTCTCGTTGAGTGATATTGACTAATAGTAACGAAATTAGAACTATTACACAATTAACAATTATTATTTATTTTATGGATTTAGTTTTATTGCTCTAACTTTTATGAACGGTTGTCTGTGTCGGTCAGGTAAGACGTGTAAAATGCGAAAATTCAAAATCCTTCAAACTTCGTCAAAATGTAGACCTATAAGAACTAACAACGTTGTGTGAGTTTCATCTCGATCAGATAAATGTTTTAGGAGATAGGCGTCTACATTTGATTTCAAAGTTCACTTCCGGTTTTTCGAGGCCATTCTACAGCACTTCCAAAAGTACTCTGGATCTCAAAATATTTTGTGTCTTTCAACCAAGTAAGAAACGCTCCATAAACTAGAGATAATGTCTTATCAATAGGCATTTTTTTTTTAAACATTTGGACTTATACTAAATATTTTAAGGATTTTTCAATCATTTTTAATTTTTCAAGCACTTTTACGTAGGTGAAATTACGTGCCAAATAACTATACTGTTACATTGATTCACGAATAAAAAATATCTTTTAATCAAAGAATCATGTTTCCTCTTTGTAAATATCAAATAAAATTTTTGGGCAACTGAAAATTGAATTTTTTATGATTTTTTTTGTAACGTCCATTTGACCCGAAAATCATTTCACTATAGTCAACACGGATTTTTCCCCAAACAAATATACAAAGCCTTCAAAAATGCTTTATCCGTGGATGTGGATATCTTTTAAAATACTTACATTTTATATTCCGTCATTTTAAGAATATTTTCTAGTGCTTGACAAGAGGTCAAAGAACACCAAATTAAAATGCTTCAGCCAACGGTGAAGGTCCTCTTTCAAACTATGAAAAAATATAAACATAATCCTTCTATTAGATAACTAAAGACTAGAAAAATTTTATAACGATCCTACCTTGAAGTTTTCGTCATCCTGAAACTTGGAAATCATCTTTAAATCTGCCGTAAATCTGTGCGAATCTGAACTGTCCGACGTAACGATAATATTGCGTGACAAACAGGTAGCCCAATATTATCAAGTCAGCGTTTGTACTATACAAGCACTGTCTTGCTTGTGTGTATTGTTTGTACCCACGTTTATTACAATCATTATCGATTTTAGAGCTCAGACATTAATATTCAATCTTGGTACTTAGACAATTGTGATTTTACCATGATTTTCGTTTCCTAGTAAATGTGTGCACAACTATAGTTGTAACACAATATAATTTTCACACTTCACTAACACTTTCAGTAACTTCTCCTGTTCTGGTCACGAGGAATACATTTCGCAAGCAGTTTACTTCGTTGGGTAGCATAAAACAGCTCCGGCCCTTATCCTGCCGTTGTCTTCGTTATTATTTTAAAGATATTTTTTGAGGATTGATAGTTTTTCTTACAATTTACTGGAATAACTAATTACTAAAGACAAGAATCTATCAACACCTGTACCGGTAAGTATACAACTTGTGATCAGTTGTGGTTTTCATTTATACCATACAATTATTCGTCCTTTAAACTTTCCTATGAAATGTTATGATTTTTCGGGGGATTTCCCGAGATATCTTCTCTGTTCTGCATGGCTGCTTGCGGTTATTCCTCACTTGTTGAAGGTTCATGTGGTCCCAGCATTAGTAATCCAGCTGATAAAGAGTGCGTCCTTCTTGGCGATTGTAATAAAGATATCAAGGGTCACTTGAGGTCGGTTGCTGTGAACGATTCAAGTTTGAGGGCAGAATCTCGACTTCTATTACCTCGAGCCGGTGAGACACACAGACACGCACACACATCCAGTCATCCTTTTATTCGCTTGTGTTTTTTCAGTTTAGTGTGAACCACAAGTCTTTGTCTATTTATTGGCAGGGATTTTTGAAAATATCGAACAAGAAATAAAGAGAACTATATGTCCTAGACACCGCGAAAGGTATGGGACCAGATGGTTTTGCAACAAGAAAACATGCTCAGTTCCCGTAGAGTTGTCAGCGCATAAAAAGAGCAAAGGAAAAGGGGACAGAGGGATCACGCTTGCACAGTCCAAGGATTTATACCACCTCTCGAAGTGTTTAGTACCTGTTGGTTCATGTAAGTCTAATGCCGCAGATATATTGTAAAGCTGACCGTATTTAGCTTACAGGTTTAGGGGAGGGGAGGGGGGGAGACTTTTGTTTATATAAACTTTCTTCGCCTTCTATTGCTACCTTTCAATCACTAATGTTTCAACCATTTTCAGCGATCTCCTTAGGAATGCGAAAAGTATTATCACACAGTGTCGACTGAGTAATAGACCCATTCAATAATAGACCCTTTGCCCCATGAAAGAGCCTCATACTCCAGAAATACTATAGCTTCTGTTTCCGTTCAGTCATGATGGCGAGCAAACCGAATTATATATTAAAACAATTTATTGATAAGTTGTGCAATTATCATTTCAGCAATATGTAGACGATGTCGTGAACAACTGAAACAAGGAGCTACATTAGAACACTCTTACGATGTCGAAGATGAACTGCAAATTGGTGCATCTACTTCATGTACATCAGAATCTCTTCCGATCGTCCCAGGAACTGAACCTGAAGTAGCAGGCGCTGAAGCAGAACAGGAGGTTGCTGAAAGTTTTCGACAAAGCAAGGATGTAGAAAAGGTTTTTTTTAATTACTGTAAAATGTTGAAAATATTATGTCATCCCAAATCAAATAAATTTGCCAATTTTTCGCTTGAGAAATGTTCGTTAATTGAAAGCTCTAGTTATACTGAGTCGGATATAATTTCAAAAAGCTTTGTAAAGGTGCACGAAATTGCCCCTTCTCATTGTTTCTTATAAATCAGTTAGCATAGTTTCCAGAAAGGCGACAGAGGGTTACTTTGTGGGTTATGATCGCAAAAAATTAACATCCTGCAACTTTGCTTTATTTACAAGGATCAAGATAGGAAAAGTGACGATAGTTGCGACTCTCTAGTGGAGGCTCTTGAACAGCTTATTATCTCCAAGGGGGACCCAACCGTTATCATTTCTGAAAATAGTGCCAGCTCAAGTACAGGATCAACCAACGAAAGTGAACAAAAACAGCAAGTTCGTCACAGGAAAAAGCTAAATGAGTTCCTCGATGTTTGCGGGAAATCTCAGCAAGTTGGAAAACCGAAAAAAACATGGAAAAACATGAGCATGCGCGCGAAAAAGGTACAGGTCTCAAAAGCTGGAGCCGCCATCATGTCAGCACTTGAGGTCATCACACCTGGTGAGGCTGGACGCCTTTGGCAGGCTGTGCAGGAGTCTAAAGTAGTGGATAAAGCCCTTGGAGTACGATCCCCTGTTGATAATAAATACTTAGAAGCATTGGCAGAAACATATCAAAACGCTACGAGTTGGGACACGAGAAGACAAATACTTGCCATCATGGCCGACTTGGTCCCATTGAAAGAAATACAAAAGCACATCTCGGGACTCACTCATTATCGCTTTGAAGCTGCCAGACGGCACATTTTGGAGCATGGTCGTGTTGCAGCCGTACCATTAAGTAGGACTGCGAGAGTTAGAATAGACGATGTTCGATTGGATCACTTTTTGTCGTTCATAACGAGCCCTCACGTGGTCCAAGACCTGCCGTTTGGCCAACGTTATCTTCGATTATCTGATGGGCGCCTTCTGGAAACACCAAATGTGATCCGGTCCATGATTCCCTCTAGAATTTGTGACCAATATCGCCAGTTTTGCAGTGAAACTGGCGTTAAAACTTTCTCCTACAGTCGCCACCTCAAAAACCTGGAGAAATACCATTAGCGATGCCTTCGCCGTATATTGAACACCAAATGGCAGGACAGACGTACCAACAATAGTGTGTTAGAAGAGGCCAATATCTCCAGCATCGAGACCATCATTATCAAGAACCAACTTAGATGGGCTGGGCACGTTGTGCGTATGCCCGAATCCAGACTCCCCAAGAAAATTCTATACGGTGAGCAGACCAATGGAAAGCGAAACCGAGTTGGTCAACTAAAACGCTTCAAAGACAATTTGAAGCACAATCTCAAACAATGTGCTATCAACACAGATGATTGGGAGGAGCACGCTGGCAACAGACCTGGCTGGAGACATGCTATTTACGTAGGAGTGAAGCAAAGTGAACAACGAAGAAAAGAGCACAGAGAAAGACTTCGGTCGCAAAGAAAATCGAGGCAACAAACTTCTCCAACAGTTGAACCAACAGCTACAGAGTTCGTATGTGCTACCTGTCAAAGACAATGTTTTTCTAGAATCGGACTTCATAGCCACAAAAGAACACATAAACAATAACAATCATTTACTAAGTAGACATCTTACTCGTTAGAGGGATAGCTTCACACACACGTTTTTCATTTTTCCTTTCAGTTCCGGAAACTTTGGGTATTTCTCCCATCAATTCCCTATTCAGTGAAGGTTCGTTCACAGAAATCTCCTCTGCAAAGAGAAAGTCTGTTGCTGAAGAAGAAAATGAAATGGTAGACAGTGAGAGTGATGATGATGGTGAAGGGATATCTAAACTATTTGCATGTCCTGTTGAGTGATGTGTCAAAATGTTTCAACGTTATACATCCCTTGACGACCACATTCAGTATGGCAAGTGCGTGCTGAAACAAGAAAAAGAAAGACTGTTTGACAAAGCCATGAAAAAATATCAAGAAAAGCTGGAAAGTGAGGCTTCTGCGCCATCACTGAAGCCCATGCAAGCCAAAAGAACAGAAAATTGTCATTTGTTGTTAAACCGTGGTTGGGCCCTCAAAACATCTAAGAAGTCTGCACGTTTTTCAGAGAAACAAAAGGCATTCCTAGACGAAATGTTTTTTATTGGTCAAGATACGGGTAACAAACAAGACCCAAGTACTGTGGCACAACAAATGCGATACGCTAAGAGTTTGGACGGCAACCGCAGGTTCCAGCTCGAAGAGTTCCTAATGGCAACGCAAATACAGTCCTACTTTTCGCGAAAATCAGCCAAGTTAAAGAAGAGTGGCCCGACCCTGCAACACCCGGTGAATGATGAGGATGATAATGATGACACTGAAGCAGCACAAGACGAGACCGTGTACCAGTCTACAAGAAGCTCTATCCTCGATCAATGTCAGCTCGAGCATCCTATCATGTATGAATCTATCAATTTATGCAATCTTTACAAAACAAAAAAGTTGGAGAAGCTTTCTGTCGCAGTTCTCAAGTTAGTGTGCGAAGAACTTGACTTGGACACATCGCACCTAAAGTCTAAAGGTCGTCAGCTGAAGAAGCCTTTCATAGAGTTGATTGTGACTGCAGTGCAATCATGTAGCTGTGTGCAAGAAATATTTGTTTGACGTAACTCACAACCGCCGGACATTCTTTCTGTCCGCTCCGATGGGTTGAGATCTCAACCCGCCTGCGTTACATCCGGAATTTTCTTTGTAAAGTCTACGGACTTTACGAAGAAAATTCCGGATGTAACGCAGGCTAGTCGGAGCGGACAGAAAACGGAGTCCGGGACTGGACTTCTTACAACTGTAGAAGAGTGTAGATACCAAGTTATACCGAAAATCTGAAGATGATTTAATTAGGCTTTTGTTCTTTTCCGTTTTGTTCATATTCTCTTAGTTATTCGCAGGCCGGATGTTGCAGAAACGGTAGAAATCGGCACGATAGAGTTGCAATGTAAGAGAGATTTTTCTCTTGTTGGCTCGATTTTTGAATCATTCAAACGGGTAAAACTAGAGCAAACAAAAAAGAAAAAAGAAAAAAGATAAGATAAGATAAGATAAGATAAGATAAGATAAGATAAGATAAGATAAGATAAGATAAGATAAGATAAGATAAGATAAGATAAGATAAGATAAGATAAGATAAGATAAGATAAGATAAGATAAGATAAGATAAGATAAGATAAGATAAGATAAGATAAGATAAGATAAGATAAGATAAGATAAGATAAGATAAGATAAGATAAGATAAGATAAGATAAGATAAGATAAGATAAGATAAGATAAGATAAGATAAGATAAGATAAGATAAGATAAGATAAGATAAAATAAGATAAATAAATAAAACGCTGACCGACAGGTCGCAACGTGTAACTCCGCCTTTAGAAATAATATTGGGCTACATGTTTGTCACGCAATCTTAACATTACGTCGGACAGTTCAGATTCGCACAGATTTACGGCAGATTTGAAGATGATTTCCAAGTTCCAAGTTTCAGGATGACGAAAACTTCAAGGTAGCCTTTAGTTATCCAATAGATAGGAGGATTATGTTTATAATTTTTTATAGTTTGAAAGGGGACCTTCACCGTTGGCTGAAGCATTTTAATTTGGTGTTCTTTGACCTCTTGTCAAGCACTAGAAAATATTCTTAAAATGACGGAATATAAAATGTAAGTATTTTAAAAGATATCCACATCCACGGATAAAGCATTTTTGAAGGCTTTGTATATTTGTTTGGGGAAAAATCCGTGTTGACTATAGTGAAATGATTTTCGGGTCAAATGGACGTTACAAAAAAAATCATAAAAAATTCAATTTTCAGTTGCCCAAAAATTTTATTTGATATTTACAAAGAGGAAACATGATTCTTTGATTAAAAGATATTTTTTATTCGTGAATCGATGTAACAGTAGAGTTATTTGGCACGTAATTTCACCTACGCAAAAGTGCTTGAAAAATTAAAAATGATTGAAAAATCCTTAAAATATTTAGTATAAGTCCAAATGTTTAAAATAAAATGCCTATTGATAAGACATTATCTCTAGTTTATGGAGCGTTTCTTACTTGGTTGAAAGACACAAAATATTTTGAGATCCAGAGTACTTTTGGAAGTGCTGTAGAATGGCCTCGAAAAACCGGAAGTGAACTTTGAAATCAAATGTAGACGCCTATCTCCTAAAACATTTATCTGATCGAGATGAAACTCACACAACGTTGTTAGTTCTTATAGGTCTACATTTTGACGAAGTTTGAAGGATTTTGAATTTTCGCATTTTACACGTCTTACCTGGCCGACACGGACAACCGCTCTTATATCTTGAACAAGTTATGCTCTCATCGTTGCCAATAGTCCCTGAGTTTGGCCAAGAGTGGCCACCAAAGGTTGATAGTCAAAATTGCAAAAGTTGATAGTCAAAATTGGGAAACTCTATATTCAATATCCCAAAGTCAATTTAAAATTCAGAATTCAAGCTCTTTTGTTATTCATTGTCTGAGACGATTTTTGCAACAACATGTACAGTAGCTTAGATTTACACAGTGGCCACATTTTGGTGTTACAAATTGTGGCCACAGTGTAGAGGTGGCTGTTCTGGAGAGGTATGAATAACTGTAAATGCTTATATATAAGCAGTGAGGTCTAAAGTTTCACTACTAAGCTAGACAGCAGTTTTTAAACTTAACAATTTATTAACTATTATATAAGATTTTAAATCAGATAATATTTTAAAGGGCCACTTGGACGAAAATCGTTCCAAAATTAAAACTCTTTCATTCGAGCTGGAACTTTGCTGAAATAATCTTGAACACATTAAGAACCTCTCACTGAAATATCTTTCTAATATTCGAAAGGGAAGGGCCAAAATTTTACGATTTATTTTCGTCCGCCATTAATTTCTTTGTGTCACGGCCAACGAGTCATTATGTACAGCAGTTTTACGCTGTGACGTCATTTACTCAACACCGTCATGTTAGCGTCGTTTTGACTATACATTTCTTGTTAGATTACCTGAAGTTTATTTGATGTTTTAAACGCGTTATCGTGAAAAGAATCTCTAAACAGACTTTTTTTAAGCCTTTGATACCTCTTCAAATATGATGGAAACTCCTTTGGACGCTCGCTTTGTCAATCCTGAAGAGTTAGAACCATAAGTTATAATGTATGAAGATGAAGCCGAACTAGAAGAAGAAGCAATGCTTGGGAAAAGGTTTTCATAAAAATTCCTTACGTTCATTTCATTATTTGTATTTGCTACGTACTGTCCATGATATAAAGATCTTAAATTTGAAGTTTCAATGTAATCTAATAGTGATTGATGTTATGAAAACAACCGATTGCCTTTTGAATTCTGCGTTGTGATATAAAGATTTGTGACAATATACTTAGATCTACGTGCCGAATAATTTAGAATGTGAGCTCGTAATTCTCCTAGCTGATTTACTACAGAACGGTTATTATTTGCTTCAAAATGTTTATTATGCATTGAATAGGTACAAACATACGATTATCTAATATCATCTTTGTAATAGAACATGTCAAAGGTTTCTTATTTATTACTCGCGCGACAGCGGCGTCTGTCACTCAGCTCGTAGATTTTTCTTTCATTGTGTCGGATGTCTCGCGGACACAAATTGTGGGGTTGCTCTTTGCCCTCGTATGTAAATATGCCTTGAAAAATTGTTATCCTTAAAATGATTCGAATAAATCCCGAATATCTCAGTCACTTCGCGCGATGGAACCGCTAGAATCTCGTCCATGCGTCCTACTTTGTTGTGATTCTTGGCGTGCCGAGATGTATTGAAATTTTCGAATTATGATCGTCAGTATTATTGAAACTGAAAAGTTTCAGCGCCTAGACATTATTTGGTCATATAGTAGTTAGGAAACCGAATGAAACATTATATATTTTCTGAATAAACCGAGTTTTACGAACATGGCACATACATTACCCACCAATGTTTTGGTTTGGGTTGAGTAAATGACGTCATAAGTACTCGTGCCAGTCTTCTTGAGTCGAATTCTGTGATTCAAAGAAATTAATGGCGGACGAAAATAAATCGTAAAATTTTGGCCCTTCCCTTTCGAATATTAGAAAGATATTTCAGTGAGAGGTTCTTAATGTGTTCAAGATTATTTCAGCAAAGTTCCAGCTCGAATGAAAGAGTTTTAATTTTGGAGCGATTTTCGTCCAAGTGGCCCTTTAATAGGCTTTTCATAGGTCCTATAGAATCATAAATGACTTTTAAGTCAATGAAGTTTCAGATTATCTATTTTTATAATCCTATGTTTCAATGTTACAGTTTGTGTTATAGTTATTGTTCCATTAGGGCATTGTCATATAATATCAATTTGAATATTGTGATATGCTAGAGAAAGGTATCATGTCATCTTTCAAAAAATAGATGATTTTCAAATAGTTGACTTGTATATCAAGTGAGAGAAGATCACTGTTGTTGTTAATAATGTTGTTAATGTGTGAATCAGGAAAAGGAATGTGATTGGAATTTTAAAAAGCAGTGGATTTTAATTTCAGAAAGGATATAGATCTGTACCCCCAACCATGCAACCAGGATTTTCAAAAATGCTTTAACACCACGGCTATCGTCCTAATTGTATCTGTGTTCAAACCTTCTGCAAAGGTAAACTAATTACAGCCAACCCCTCTCCCATGCAAGTACTGTACAATACCCTTGCCTTCAGAAATTCCAAATGGCAGCATTGTTTGGGGTAAATATATCTTCAAGTTATCAAGTTCAATGACTTGCTCTCGAATAAACATTTTATACACCTTCTTGATTAATAATTATTGTCAAACATACAAAATTAAACATTATTGAAATACAAACTAAAGAAACTGATCCTCGACATTGTAAAGTCGTTTAAAAGATGTTAATGATTTGATTGGCTCTTGAAAGCCTTAATTTATGTAAAAGAAAAACATCAAAAGTGTTTGAGTGTCTGCACTGTAAAATTAATTATTGCAATGGCTCTGAATCATCACTGAATTCACTCTAAAAATCCTTCTACCTCACTCACAATTCTGCTGTATAAAGCTATGGCATATGGATCATGATCTTCCGTTTCCTGGCTGATAACCTGTATTGATGCCAACTATGCATCATTTAAACAGCAGGGCGTATCAGGAACTTCAATGGTAGCTTCTTCCTCCATGGGTGAAGGACCCTACCAGTCAATTCCATACTCATCCATATTCTATATACCAGGGTGAGATAGATAAATATTAAACACATATAAAACTGTGTTCAAAGGTTGTCACACCATCAAAAAGTGTTTTGAATCGTATTCTTTGTCTGAATTTTGCTATCAGTGAACAGTCTCATCAAGATGTGATGGTGATAACCATGAGTCCCCAACACATTAGAATAAACTGCATGGGTTTTACACCATTTGCCTCAAATTATTTTGTTAAACTTTAGTTGAAAAAACTGAGGTTGCAAGGAACAACCCAAGAATAAATGTGATATTGTCACTATACTGTTACAGTGTGATTTTCAAAAAGAACCTGTGACACAATACTAGTGTATTAAGCAGTAATACATTGTAATACACTTTGATTGTTTGTGCTCCATTCAGGAATAAAATCAAAAGAAAACAAATTTTTTGATTGACAAGGTTGCAAAATGGGCCTTCAAATGGCCATACATTTGAATTTGCATACCTAAACAACATCCAATGTGGAGCCATCAGTTAGGTGAACGCCACGTATCCACAGCTGGATGGGGCTCAGGTTCTTTTCAGTTCTTAGAGGATGATGAGACCACGCATTTTTCCAGTTAGAAAGATGCTTATTTAGCATTGGTAGGTAGATGTAGTAGATGTTTTCAGTGTACACCTTTATTTAAGGTTAATCAGTTAGGTTATATGCTTGAAAAAAGAAACATATAAAATTGCGAAATGCCAAAAGTATGCAATCTGTTTTTGAAGCAGAAGTGCAGGTACACAGTATGGTTCGCCATCCCAATATCGTACAAATAATGGCCATGTCCCTGCTCAAGAATTCTGTTTACATAGTGTCAGAAATAGTGGACGGGTTTAACCTAGAAGATATTTTATTTTGTGATGAACGTTATCAAGCACACAGCCATCGAGAAATGCTGCTTCAAGACAAAGTCCTTGTTGCCAAACAAATATGTCAAGCAGTGACCTATTTGCATCATCTGAAACCTGCAGTAGTGCACCGCGACATCAAGCCAGCAAATGTCCTAGTTGACAAGAAATCTGTTGCGACGAAACTGTGCGATATGGGATTGAGCAAAATCAAGCCAGAAATAGCAACCACAGCTACCAATGGAGTCCCGGGTACGCCGCAATATCTAGCTCCTGAATGTTTACTGGACAAACAACCAGGAACATTACACTCAGATATATGGTCCCTTGCTTGCACATTGGTTGAGCTTGTTTAAGAAAAAGATTGTTGGCAAGACGTATCAGGGGAGGCTTGTGTCGATGTGGAATCACTGCTGAAGAAAGAGAAAAGCCCTGAAGCATTAAACCAGTTGCCTCCTATTCTAACCAACTGTTTGGAGTACGATCCAACGAAACATCCACGTGCAATTGATATCCTTAATGCGGTGTCATTTGGGGTAAGGGGCAAATAAGTCAAAGCCCTTGAACATCTTCTCAGTATTATGTCCGTGTGTCACTAAATCAGAGGCCCGTTCGACTGCAAATGACAGGAGAACTTTAGGTTTTGAATGTTTTGTTATAGTTAGACATATAATCATATTTAAAATTACTTTTGAAAAGGAACCTTTAAACTATAGAGTACAAACAGTAAAAGTGTGCAATAGTTTTCACTATCAAGTCCTATACAGTGCTATTTTTATAGGACTAAAAAATGCAAAGCATTGTTTAAAAAGCTATTGAAAACAATAGGATTAGCAATTTATCGCTATTTAGCGCGCACTATGTTTAGTTTTAATAGTTTTTTTAAATTACACACTTATAGTTTTTATACTTTATTCCATTCGGCGTTGTGTGTTAATTATTTAAACAAATATACAGTCGGTTTTTGTTCAGTTTCAGGTAATCCTGAAAGACACATAAAGGCGATTCCCTCTGTTTGTCGTACTCTGGCCGTTCGTAAACATGCGTTCGATCTTGGTTGAGCTTAGGGTAATGATTGATTATTAAAGATTATATACTTTATGTTATTATAGTTATTGTTATTGATGATACTTGATTTTTTATGATTGAAAATATGATAGTTATTATAATTGATAATTGATAATTGGTAATGATTGATTATTAAAGATTATATACTTTATGTTATTATAGTTATTGTTATTGATAATACTTGATTTTTTATGATTGAAAATATGATAGTTATTATAATTGATGACATAATTATTGTTAGTATCATCATCGTTGATGATAATTGGACTACTGTTATTTATGATATAGAAATTTTTATTAAAGATATGACAGTTCTTGTAATTGATGTCATAAAAGCATAATAAAACTTGTATTTTTTCAGTATTTAAAGCGAACTATAAGTCTAACAAAGTCTTGATTACGAAAATGTTTGGAAACTTCAAGTAAAAATGTAGTTGACATCCAGATCAAGGTCGGTGTTAATTTTCAAGTCTACTCCCTTTACAAACAGCGTAGCTCTTCAATAAGTTCGACATACAGATCGCAAGCTGCACCAACTGTGTTTGGTCTCTCAGCAAATGGCCTTAGCAGATGTAGTAGTTGTAGAAAGTCATCAGTGTAGTAAGGAGGTTGTGGACTTGCATATTCGTCTAAACAAATTTCAACGTCTTCAACGTCCACCGTTATCCCAAAGTTTTCTGAATCATACAATTCAGGTGAAAAGTAAATGACATTTGGTCTACCGGATGGACATTCTCCATTTTTGTTGCTTCTGATTGGATGAGAGTTCCATTCCATAACTGTCCTTTGAAGCTCAGCCAGAAGCACACCTATGAAGCAATACCTCAAACACTGAATGTGTACGGGATCATGACCATTGTACAATCCCCCATCCCTGAGATCGTTAAACATATTTATCCACCAACCTGTGCAGGACTTTCTCAACAACGCACACCATGCCTCTATTCTTTGGTCTGCTGTGCTTTTCCCATGCATGAAGCTTTTCACCCCATCGAATGTATCGTTGCGGTCCTAGCGGGAAAATGGTTGTAAAACCTCGATTGTTGTATTTTCCGTGCCCAAATCACATCGGAGAATTCTTGGGGCTTGCTGATGCTGTTCCAAGTATTTCAGGTAATACCAAGCAACTGCCGCTGGATCATTATTCCTTGGGGACACGTGTAACCATAGAACTCGTCTGCTGTATCCATCCACAGCACCATGAATAGCAAACCCAAAAGGTTTAAGTTTGTCATAACCATCAGCATGCCATAAATAATTAGGGCCAGGGGCAGCGTACTTCCTTCTAGCTAGTCTGTGACGTTTCTTTGTTTCAACTACTATCGGATCAATAACTTTCATGAGTTGCCTTACGGTTTTTTGATTAACACATAAATTATGCTCTTCTTGTATGCGTCTCCACATCGTTCGATACCCGATACTCCCCCCACTGTCCTGTAGTTGTCGTTCAATTGCCCTGACAATATCGTCAATATCAGATTCGTCGCCACAAAACAATCTTCGTTTCAGACGGAGACGAGACAATATCCTTTTCAACTGTCTCACACATAGTTTTATGCCATGGACTGTTAGAAGTGTAGCCACAATTTCCACATATACATATCTGTATATAGTAGAGTCGTCAACTTGCTGCCGATACACGGTTGTCTTCTGATCATTAAATATATATTGCGTAAATTGATAAATATTATGGACATTTTCCAAAATGTTTTCCTTTGATCTCTGCTCAGATCCCGTAGAATTGATTGAAATAAAAGTCAAGAAAAATAGTCCCTCCAATCGTGATGAAAACTGTCGGGCTACGAACGGAGTAAAAGCTTTGAAAATACAAAAGAAGGCAATTGAATTACATCAACTAAAACAAGAAAAAGAGGTTGCAAAAGAGGTTATTATGCGGTCAGTAGAAACACCTAGTGCTTCTGCAAAAAGCGTTGTAGAAGCACGTCTAATAGATACAGCCAAACGTGGCCTGTACAGAGAATTTGGGGGCAAATGCCCAAAGGATATCCACGCGCAGTGCAAGGCAACTATAGCTGAGCTGCAGGACAAGATCAAAGACCTAGAAAATGAAATTGAACATTATCGAAATGGTGGGTTCAAGTAAAGCTTATTTCTCACAGATTAACGCACTATTGAACAGTGAAGGAAGATCATGATATCATATTATTTAACAATTGTGTTTTAACTAGGTACCGTAGAACGAAATCTCTTTATTTTTATTCAGTAGCACAGCTAATGTACGATGTTAAATATGATTATATTCCCAGTAATATTAGCAAACTCTTTACTTACATAAAAGATATTCACTCCTATGAAACAAGATCTTCTTCCAGTGATAATTTCTACACTAGATATTCACGTTTAAACACTCAAAAAGATTCCTTCTCGCGAGTGGGTGCACGTCTACATATTCAAATACCACCTTTCATTAGGAGTTTATCCAAAAAAAACTTCCAAAAGGAAATCAAAACCGTTTTATTAAACGATCTTAATATTAATCGCTATGATACTGAGATCTTCAAACTTTTTAAGTAAGTCTATCTGTAATGAGCTATTTTTCATTTTCTACTCAGTGAACTGCTTTTCATTTCCTATTCAGCTCTTTGTACTCTGATTATTTAGTATTATTAACATATAAAGACATCTTTGTAAATCTACGTGTATATTCTGTGAATTTAACCTGCCTAGACTAGCTTTAGCTATATGCAGGTTATATAGTTTTTCTCTTTTGTATTCTTTTATTCATCAATAAAAGTAAAAAAAAATGTAAAGATCTCGGATACTCGTATTTAAAAGGTTCATTTTAAATAAATGTGCATTGAATATTACGTGATCAGAAGCTACAAACTACATGTTTAGGGTCCGTTTTTACCAAGCTGTCAACAGTTGGACACTCCCTAAGAGTTCATACTATGAAATATAGGTGTATTCCTACGTATGTATTATGAAATCAGAATCTAACAAGTTTTGACACGGGAAAACGTGTCAAATGTGCTGGGCACATTGGATACTTTTAATAGAGTAGAAGACTATTTGGGATTTAGTCATTGTAAGACAGAAGATAGTCCGTGGATTCGGTCTGAATATTTTTTACGGTCAAATTGAACCAGCATAAACAAGTCTTGGTTGCAAACCCCAAAGCAAGCCTCCGTCTTTCTGAGAACCAGTGTTATGGTGGCACCATCGGCTCAAAAACACCACACAAAACATTATTGAACAGAAGATTCTCCACAAACTTATGAAATAAAATTTGTGGGTACTCTTGCTTACGCGCCGTACAAGAAGTCGGCAATTCATTAAATTTCGCCAGGTTAAGCAAAACCGATAATTGCCGGTGCGATGAAAAAAGACCAAGTTTGGAACCAAAACTAACTGAGTATATCAACAAGTCATTAAATAACACTTGTGCCTTTAAGTAAGCATGTTGAGTCTTTTTAAACATTTTAAAAACGTTTTTTAAAACGATATTTATTTTTTATTGGTACGATATGCAAATTAGGTTCACAAATTTGCATCAAACAACATGAAAGCGTGAAGTTTTATTTTTTCCCTGTGAGTCATTATTCTTCTGATTTCAGTACTGAATCTGTCACAAGCATATGTTCAGCTCATATAAACAATATATGTTTAATCCCCCATATATTCTTAATTGTATATATAGTATATTCCTCCTTATATTCTTAATTGTATATATATAGTCTATTAAGCTTGGTCTCCCCGATTAGCAAGGGAAGTGTGCCAAGCTAGAAGCTTTGTAATAAAGTTGTCGTTGTCTTTGTAGTTCTTGTTGTCGTTATTGTTATTGTTATATCAACTTCGTCTCTAAAGTTTTCGGGTGAAATATATGATGCAGAATGGCACAAAGACGAGGAGACTGCAAAGGTACTTAAACTAAACAATACTTGTATCAATAACGTGTAATGTACTTTCATCAACACCACAGGTAGCATAGCGCGAATCAACTTTCAATCACGATAATTGAATATGCGTGTACATTCATGGGCATCAATGGACAATCAATAGCGCGTTTGTACATTCATATGCGCGGAATGTATTTTCTTGTGCGCGCAATTAAACTTGAATAACACCAATTGACAAACAATTGCATTTATGGAGCATTTTGCTGAATGGTACTGAATTCAAAATAGTCAATAATGTTAATCAATTATAAAATATTATTTGGGTAGGCGATGGCTCAAAATTTACGTAGGGAGGAAGCTATTCTATTTTGATTTTGTCCTTGGTTATTTTGCTGTCCCCCTTGAATTTATCGTAATGTTAGTGATATTCCCGTCATGAAGCTAAGTATCCTCTAAGATGGCTATGACTCCCCCTTTATGCCTTCCTCATTTTGGGGATATTTTTATAGCCCCCCACCCTCCCACACCACCCAATAACTGCCATTGCAAATTTTCAGCCTCCTCAAAATTATCATAGCTCGATCTCATACTTAATTAATTGAACTGTCTTAAAGTATTGTCTTATTTTATGATAATTAAATCTAGGAGTAACCATTTTGATATTGTAGATGTACGTGCACAAGAAATCAGAAGACTAGTAGACAGTATAAAGGAGAAACAAAAAGTTCAAAATTATGGCAAAAACTCCAGCCAAAATTTGAAGGTAAACAGTTTACACTGTTAAATTAAATTATACAAATACAGTACATTTACACATAATAAGATTGTATGGTAGTTTAATTATCTTGCACAGTTAATACTTTTACAGTTAATGTACTAAATCAAATGCTTGTGAATTATTATAAATTGACTTCCAGAAAAATTGTTTTATAGGAAAATTGCACCACTAAGCCATTTAAAGTTCACGTTGGATGGATTCATAAGAGAAGTGGCAAATTTAAACAAGTTCCGGAAATATCTTTTGTAAATACAGAATCGCTTACAATCCCACTATATCAAGTGACGCGATTGAGCAATAGAAACGGCAGGAACCACGGCGAGTGGTTTGTTATCACTCACATTTATGTCTAATCACTCCACAGGAATGTTCCGCTCAAACACCCCAGATTTTACGAAAGGTATATACTTGCATAAGATCCCATTTCATAACGACAATCGCCCAGAAGCAAAGATGGATTGATTTTGTGCGGAGAAAGCAAGCAAATTTCAACCCCTCGGCTACCTCCGTCATATTTTCTACACACTTCCTACCAGATGATTATGATCAGAGATTTGATTTTATCTCGTAAAATCGTCCTCAGTTAGTTAAAGATGAGGTTGGGACTGTTGCCATCCCAAGGATTTATGTCTGCAACCATGAAGAGCAAACCAAACTGTCGGATCGTAATCGCCGAAAAGTGTCGCTGGTCAAATCTCCAGGAATGTTTACTGGTTCGATAGTTCTAATTCCCTGATTTTATTTTTCAAACTGTTTAAATTATCTATTTTCCAAAGGTTTTAAAAGATGCAATTGCCTCTGTGTCTTCACCTAAAGAAGTTGAGTTGCCAGTGCGAGAAGTAGTCGAACAACAACAATAATTTTAATCTAATACATCCAGTGGCTAGTTGTAGGGAAAAGTATTCTTTATTTACATGTAAACATAACATATACTTTATTTGTCGTACCTAAATTGTGTCAGTAACAGGTTTTATTAAGCAAAATATTGACTAGTTTTATTATTGCATGCATCTTTCGTAATATCTACAACATAGAATGATAATAAAGTCAAACTTTATAACCCAAATTTACAAAAAACTTCTTGAGGGCTTTTTTGGAGGATGGTTGTTGATTCAGTAAGTCATATTTTTAAGTAACTATAAAACTGGGGCCAGCTATAACAATGAAAGAAACTAGCATGGAACTATTTGACAGGATAAAACCCAAGTGTCATAAACTTCTTCATCAGAATATTCCTGTTCGCCGGGATATCCATTAACGGCTTCGTCTAATTCTTCGCCCTCGAGGTTGTAAATACTCTCATTCTCGTCACTTGAATCAAAGCATTCATCAGTATTATCAATGGATTTCATCTTACAGCCTTTCTTTGACAACTGGTTAATTTCAAAGAGGCAAATAAAGCGACCAAAACAGGTAAAAACACTGGAAGGAACAGCCTAGCTCTACTTTGTTTTACTTATTGGAAGCCGAGTCATTCTTGTTGTGACGTCATTCGACGCCAACTAGGTACCAGACCTCGTGATCCCGTCCAAATTGATGGGGCGTGGCAAAACTGCGTACTTTAGGGCGTTATATCTCCGAGAATATTTAGTCAATCGAAAAAAATTTTTTTGTTTATTCATCTCCAACACACAGAAAATCAAAATTGATCATAATCCTATAAAGGTTATAGGCACTTTAAGGGGGGGGGGGTAAGATAAGATCGGAAAATAAAATATACAAGACTTGTGTGGGAAAAAGTTGGGGGGGGGGGGTTAAGATTGGAAAATATAGGAGACTAGTATGGGAAAAGGGAAAAAGTGGAGGGGCTATATCCCCCATGCCCCACCCCTACATTAATTTTGTTTGCTGGAATTAAAGTTAGTTAGTGGTTGGAATAACTACCAATTGACCATCTTGACACAAACATATATCCAATAAAGTTTTGAATAAGTGTGCCAAGAGTGCTCAATGCTAGTTGGTAGGGCAATCGTAAAGAATCACTGGACACGATTGTACAATCAAAAGTACAATCATGTCCAGTTGTACAGTTATACATATATATATTTACACACACTTCCAGAAAATTGAGAATTACTGGAGACATATATATTTATCCCCTTTTTACTGAACAGTAACTGTTCTTTTGCTTTTATGATCTTCACACACACATATATAAATAGTGGAAATCCAGTTTTTGTAAGTATAGAACTTCCAAGCGAACTTCTATTTACAGATTGACAAAAGCAATGTAAAATTACTTTCCGATAATCAAATGAAAGACCTCGGAATTAACGCTCTTGGGGATAGCATGTTGCTGAGGGATGATTTTAGTGACAAGAGTAATAAATTGGAAGTCTCTCGTGAAGAGAAATTAGAGAAAATGCCAATTGCCATTGAAGAGGCAGGTGCAACACGACTTTCAAAAAGATCCAAGAAAGAAGAAGCTGGAGATGGTGCTTTAACGAAAAAGCCAAAACGACCAGAGAAGGAAACTTTGAAGTTCCAGTTTGGGTGGAAGCTCTGGAATGGAAAGAAATATGTCCTAAAAATAGCAACAAGGTGTTGGAAATCGACAATTTGGGGTTCCAAAAAATGCTTCTTTGTATGAATGTAAAAAGATCGGTCTTGAGTTTTTTTTCCCTGGCGGAGAAAGTTCTGAGGGCAACCAAGGATCTATGACATTTGAATTAGCCAATTTTAAGGATGATGTCATTGAAGATTCCTTCATAGCATTAGAGTATATTTCAACACAAGGCTTATTGGTCGCTTAACAGAGGTAATAAAAGCAATCAATATTACCGTTGCGGTAGGAAAACAGTGACTAGAGGTACTAAAAACAATAATTTAGTGGCATATTTTTGGGACTTTGAAAGGTCGCCGCTGTATAGAGGGTGACTGCTTAATAGGTGGCCGCTTAATAGAGGTGCCACTGTAAATTATTAGTGGAGTAAAATAAATGAGTTTCAGAGCAAGCTACCGGATTTCGAATGTTTCGTCAATAAACGAAATATGAAAAGCTACGGTTTCAGAACTTTATTCTCTTCTTACGTACATGAAGCTAGAAGGTAGAAGCTAGTTGCTAGTTGCGAGTTTGATATGCGAGTTGTTCGAAATCTAAAAAAAAGCGAAGCAAAAATAAAGCGTTACTCATATCTAGAAAAATATATTCAAAGTTGAAGCGATCTTGTGAGCACCAATGATCCAAAATCTTGCTCTGACTTTGGCAACAGTAGTCGCGACGCCATAATGTCCTTGATTATGTACGTACGTTACATAAAGACGAGAAAAACGATGATCATAGGGTAAGAGAATGACTTCAATTTGATTGTAGCTCATTTGCATCCATTTATCTACTCGTCCGCCAACTGTTATCATACCATGATCCTTGTTGGTTGTAGGACAAAGGCGTTTTGAGCTCTTGTTGTTCATGTCCTGTTTCAGTTGTACTTGTGCATCTCTTATCCAGAACAGTTCAGCTTTCTAGATCTCTTCAGAAGATAGAGGTTTTGCCTTGTTTAAGTCACCCAGAAAAAAAGTAAATGATTTTAGAATCCAAACAAAAAAAAAATGTCCTAAGACTAATAAAAGTTCTTAAAATATCTACAAATTGGAAAAATGTGAAAAAAAATCCTAAATCTATACTAAAAACTCAAAAATCTTGTAGAGCTATTGAAAAAAGCATGCGACCGTGAAGGCGCTTACATACCATTCATATTTTATAGACCAGCATTTTAATTGGGAACATCAAATAAAAGTTGTACACAGTAAAAACATAGGAATTTTAAGGATTTTACGGTACTATGTTTCCATAAAAACCTTAAGAAATATCTACTATTCATTGATTTATCCCTACCTCTCTTATGGTATACACTCTTGGGGCTGCACATATAAGACAAATTTGAAAAAAATCCGCACAATCCAGAACAAATGTGTAAGATGCATGTTTTTTTTGTGGTACGAGAGAACATGCATCTCCCTTTTACAATCTGTTAGAGTTACTATCCTTCAGTAACATTTTCAAACTAAGATCAGCATTACTTACACATCAAATTATAAATAATAAATCTGAAGTACCTCATATATTCAAAAATATACTTAAGCTGGTGAGTGAGCAGCATTCTTATAATACAATATATGCCTATAAAGGTAATGTTGTTCGTTCATCAATCAATACCAACTATGGTAAATTTAAGATTCTAAGGTTTGTGAAGAAATTCAAGCTCCAATTAAAAATGTTACTTCCTTTCAAACATTCAAAAAGCGAATGAAAATTTATCTCATTCACTCACAAAAGTGATAATCAATATTTAATGTAAAATACAATGGTCAATGCATTAATTATTCTCTTAAGAGGCTGTGTCCCTAAGAATCACCAACCCAAATTGGATGGGGTCTCAGATTTCTTTCAAACTTTATGTACAGAAAGCCTTTCCTACTGGTAGTATTAAAATGCATTTTATTTTGAATGTCGTCTCAAATTCGCTAAGTTCAAGGGGGGTCAAGTTTCAGGCAAAAATTAAGTCTTTGGACACCTTCTGGTAACGTAATTTGAATGACATTTGAGGCTTCGTACCTCTTTTTAAAATGCGCACAAAATTATATCCTTTTACATGCTGGTAGATACACATCTGAGGAAAAACCTGACATATTAAAAGCTTCAAGAAGTATTTTATTTGGAGAAAATTTACACTACTTTTGCACTATATTTGACATTTCGTGACGAGCAAAATTATGACAAAAGATACAAATTCAAATCTCAAAAGTGGATCGCTCTATAACTCTAGTAGTTTTATCGTGATACAAGTAAACATTGATCTTTCATAAAATGTAAAAATATTTTGCGGCCAGTATGTTTTAGGCATATTGTGACTCCGCCAAATCTAAGCATTTTACGAGTTGTCAAACTGAAAATGAAAATCGAATGTTGTTACGTCCCTCAAATTTCTACTCTATTGACATAGAATTATGTTTAAACCAAAGATAGGATATTTTAAAGGTATTTCTTTGAACACATTCCACAAGTGGGCTCAGAAAAATATTTTTTATCGTTCATTTGTGGTTGGTTTTGTAAGAAATTTGTATTTTGAATTAGCCATGAATTAATAGAAAACGATGCGAACGCTTATTTCAAATAATTGAAGACAACTTTCCACTTGTAAGATCAATAAATCAATAAAGATATACTACTTTAGTTTTAATTCCATTGAATTTCCAGGAAAGACCTGTAAATTTGGCAATAGAGAGCATTAAATACAACAAATTGAACAGACCTTTGATTGACACAGTTATTCACATCAGATTTGCACGATCGGTAAAACAACGTGATTCTACAAGCAACCATCAAGACGAGTCTTCAATTCCTCTCCCAACGATTGTCCCAAGCATTACTTTGTAGTTAAGTATGATTTTTGTAGCACAAGTGCTGCATTAGAGCAAAAAAGCGGTATGTTAACACCAAACATCATGCAGAGCCAGTGGCTTTGTTTGTAGTCTTAGAAATGAGGCCACTGACCAGCAAAATAAATGAGCTGTCAAATGCACGTGTTTTGAAATTGTTTCAATTTCAAAGTGAAGCAATGGAAGTTTGCTTTATTGGTGATGAAAACTGCAGCGAATCACGAAGTTTGGTCCCATTTAATTAGATTGACTGAATGTGCTGATGATATAAAACGACATCTTCTTACATATCACCTCTCTCGGGAAGAATTGACTGAATATGAATTTATACTAGCAAGATGCGGAAAATTCGACGAACTGGCTGATCAGGTTTCAACCTGGTGGATTTGTCCACACCACCGATATACTCTTGGTAAATTTTGGCGACCTCATAAAAGGTCTTGTAACATGCCAAATCATAATGGAAATATGAGAGTCCTATCTGGAGGAGATGTAGTTACTCTGGATCTTGCTAGGTGGGCGCTAAAGCTTTACGGAATAACTGTACAAATAGGACCAGGTACAAATCAACTTCATACAAACTTCATGCAATATGTTTTTGACACAGGCCCGTAGGCTGCCTTTAAAACGGTGGGGGGGGGGGTGTTCATTTTGGGGACTTTTCGTAATTTATTTTAACGCTAAAAGTTGATGCTGCTTCACAGAAACCCCAACATATATGCAATATTGAGAGCTATTTAATTGAAAATTTGATCGGTTTGACACACATTTAATTTTTTTCGTTTACGAACAAGCGATTTGACAGCATAATTAATGAGAATACCAGGTCCGGTGATACCAGACCTTATCCGTGTGTGTAAGTGAAACCGATAAACACCCAATGGCAACAATGTCACATGCAGAAGCTTTTACCTATTTTTCCATGACGAATGTCACCATAAAGTATTCGGCTGTGTCATTTTTACGTCACTTAGCCAATTCTTCAAAACTAGTTTATCTAGATCTAAGCTGGCAAGATGTGTTGAGAGATATTAATTTTTTGGGGGAAAACTGTGTGTTCAAATTTAGAGTACTTACTTCTTGACAACTGCAAAAATTTGAATGCATATAGTGTCATTCAGGTAGTAGAGCTGTCGCCTAAACTTAAAATGCCGTCTTTAAATGGCTTATCCCTTTCGCCAGATAATGTTCAAGTTATCGCTCATTTAGAGCTATCCAGGCTTTTTAGTATAGGTTTGACAGGTGCAGTGTTGTCTGTAGAAACTGCCGAAATACTCTTTCAAAATAACCCAAGTCTACTCTTTTTACAGCTTTCAAAGCGTACTATTGACAAGCCAGATTTTTAGGAGGCTGGGTGCACAATACGATGTTAGCATTTATTTCATTTAATAAGCTATATATTGCGTATGCAATTATTGTCATCGGATATTTAATGCATGTTTTGTAGAAGATGTGATGAAAACAAAATAATAGAACAGGTAGCTTGTGTGTATTCTTTGATGGGTTTATGATAAAAAATGCATCATTATCTTAGTTCCTTTTTACGAAAAACACATTTCGAATGCGTCCAAAATTAACGTTATCTTTTGCATTTTTTAATATTGTAGTTGTACACAATTCTACACCAAGTAATGCTGCGACCATCGAGTTGTCAAGTAAATGCATTGGCCCTGTAGTAAAACCTTATCAACCACGTAACTTCAGTTTCCCTAGAAAGAAAATCGGATAATGGAATCGCTCATTTCAATCTAACTGGTTTAACGATTTTCCAAGGTTGCACTATGGCGAAGAAAGTGATTCTGTCATTTGTTACGTCTGTGCTCATCAAAATAAACAAGGCAATCTTTCTACTGCAAAAAACAAAGAATTGACTTTCATCAAGGGTGGTTATTCAAATTGGAAAAATGCTATTGCCAAGAGCACCAGAAGTCTAAATGTCACATTTTGGCAACTGATCACCAAGTTGGCGTTATAACGTCAAGTGGAAACATCGTTGAGATGTGTAGCAATGCAGCCGACACGACTGTTGTGTTTGATATTTTGTACTTTGTGAGATATTAGTTCTACGTATTTCCGGTGTAATCTAATACTTTAGCGTCCTCTCTTAACTCGTGTTCTAGGAGCAGATCAGATGTAAGTGTCTTGTTATTTAGCCCTTTTATTTATTTTCTTATAGCAGTTTATTGAGTTTATCATCGTAATTAATTGTATATTTCTTGTAGTTTTCACCGTGTGATTTATAGTAAATAAATAGTGGAGTTGGAGCCTGTTTCGTTTACGAATCTCATACGGTTGACACTCGGCGCAAGATCACAACGCCCCGCACTGTCTTCGAGCGCTACAGTGAAAAATCTGATTCCCAAGGAGTCAGAAATCTTCGAAAGGAGTCAAGGAGAAATACAAGACGACTTTATCGTCGCCTCCACGCACCCAACGCTTGGAGTTTCTGGAGTTTTGAAGGTTGTTTCCTCGATCTAAGGTCAGAACTTTGTTTATTCCTTAACCATCGCCGTCCTTGACATCGAGTATCTTGTTAGTATATTATTCAAGTCATCTGAAGCTATAGTTTCACAATCATTTATCGACTTCTTGCCAATCTTCACTGTTGGACAAGTTATTGAAGTTCATACGTTTGGGCTCCCTGTGTCAAAATGAGCCTCCATCCTGATTGGTCAGCGGGGGCACAAGGAACCCGACAAAAACGGCCATTCTGCCCCACGGAAAAGGCTCTGGAAGCTGAAATTGATAAATCAAAGAAAAACCTCGCAGAACATGGCCGAAAATTACAAAAAATGATTCACATTGTTTTGAAAAGTGAGAAAGGTCCAGACAAAACTATTATCGAGTCGCTAAAGGAGAGGGTCGAGATTTATCGTGAAGCACTCATTCATCTCACTGAGCTTTATGAAAAAGATAAGTGGGGGAACCTAAAAGAGAACCTGGAAGACGAGTATGAGCTTCTTGGAAAAGCGAGAGCAATTCTGCAAAAACAACCAGTCAATCTAGCACCAACTTTCACTAGCCAGCGCTCGCCTAAACGTTCCCCCAGTCGTCTGAACATCGTCGAGCCTGAAAAAGCACCAAGCTTCATTAGTCAACGATCGCTCACACGCTCTCGCGCCTCGCAAATGTTGTCATCAAGTTCAAGTAGCTCGAGAAGAAAAGCAATTGCCAAGCTTGCTGCTGCTCAAAAGCAAGCCGAGTACGACCGGCTGATCGCAGAAAAGGAGAACCAAAGGAGAATGCGCGAAGCAGATGAAAGGAGACGGAGAGAAGAAGAGGAGGCTAAACATGAGCTCGACATGGCGCTCCTCGCAGCAGATCACGCAAAAGCAATACCTAGCGCTCGACTCGATGCAATCGAAAAGTGCCTTAACGAAGAAGAGGAAGAACAAGCTAGAACAGGCTTGGACGACCTTCTGGTTGAACTCGACGAACGACCCCGTACCGACCCTCAAGAAAAAGTTATCGCCTGGATGGATGATAGAAAGCCGTTAGCAGCATCCACACCGGCACCCAAACAAGACTATACTCTGGAAATGCTGGAGACATTTACGACCACCAACCAGCGACTTGTCTCAGGTCTCACGAAGCAAAGCCTACCGAAGTGTCGCCCCGATGTGTTCGATGGCGAAGTTACTCTCTTCCACCCCTGGAAGAGGGCCTTCAAGGCCATGATGGATGACGCTGACGTCACCCCAGCTCAAGAAATGAACTACTTGCGAAGCTTCACAAAAGGGGATGTGCAGACGCTAGTAGACAATTACCGCAAAAGACATCACACCGACCAAGCCGCAGTACTCAGCGAGCTCTGGAAAGAATTAGAGCGGAGATTTGGAAACACAGCAGCCATAACGAACTCGCTTCTCCAGCACCTCAAGGAAAAGGCCTCCTTCACTGAAAAAGACTTCGAAAGCCTACAAACGTTTGCCGACCTCTGCATGGACATTTCTAGCCAACTCGACTACCTACCTGGTCTGTTGTGCTTAAGTTACCCTAACGTCATGCGGCCTATCGTCGAAAAACTGCCTAGTTTCCTACGATCGAGATGGGAGAAAGATATCGTTGATTATGCGGATAGACACGACGGTAGTTACCCCGGCTTCAAAGAGTTCGCTTCAATGGTCCGTCGGCAAGCCGAGAAAAAGAACCACCCCAATGTTAAAGCCAGTGGAGTGCAGAGTTATGATAACGCCGAAAGACCCGGAAGAAGAGTCAACAGAGACCAACCCAACGTGAAACGCGTTTTAAAGACAACTAAGCAAACAGAGCAGAGTTACTGCAAGTTCCACAACCGTTCAGGCCACACCTTAGTTGACTGCAAGGCCTTCAACGAGAAGACTCTTGAGGAGAAGAATGCTTGGATACTCGAGCAAAAACTGTGTTTTCGCTGTTTTGAATCCGGTCACATTTCTAAAAACTGCAAAGAAAGCATCGTTTGCGCAAAGTGCGACAGCAAACTGCATCCAACTACGCTCCACAAAGACAAAGAGAAGGACGTCAAGACAGCCTGCACTTCGGTGTGCCAGGTGGGAGGGATGTCGTGCGCAAAGATTGTCCTCGTCGACATCTTCTCTTCAAATGATCCTGAAAACTGTCAATGCGTCTACGCAATCATAGATGATCAAAGCAACGCTTCCATGATCTCGCCTCAACTCGCAGACAAGCTTAAGGTCAAAGGTCCTGCTGAAAAGTACTTTCTCTCAACCTGCAGTGGAGAAAAGATGGAGAAGCACGGACGGAGAGCGAGCGGTATTTCTATAAGATCCCATAGCAGGACATTTCTCGTCGAATGCCATCAAATCCCACAAGAAAAAAGCGAAATCCCAACTCCGGAAATTGCTAAGCGCTTCAAGCACCTGAAAAGCATCGCCTCGGAAATACCTCCACTTGATCAGCATGCAAAGGTCCACTTGCTCATTGGAAGAGATGCACCAGAGCTTCTTAAAGTTAGAGAGTCAAGGAACGGTCCCAAGGGAGCTCCGTGGGCCCAGAAACTAGATCTCGGATGGACCATCTCCGGACAGGTGTGCGTGGATCGAATCAGAAGACCCGTTCATCTATCGACCAAACGCACGGCTCTGAATATGGCGTCTAACGAACCCGTTCAAATTCAGGCCATTCACTGCCCCAACATGTTCAAAGTAAAAGAAACCCTCACCCAAGAAAAGAAAATAAAGGAGGACATTTTCTACACAAGCCCTCTTGACAACGAAGTGGACATGTCAATAGAAGACAGAAGATTCATGTCAATAATGGAGACGGCAGCACGCAAAGACCAACTAGGAAATTGGGAGCTTCCCCTCCCATTCCGCAGCAGCAATGTATGTTTGCCCAACAACCGGGAACAAGCCAAAAACCGCCTCGCTGGGCTTCTAAAGTCACTCAGACGAAAGCCCAAGATGCAGAGCGACTACCTTGGTTTCATGGGCAAGATACTGGCAAAAGGTCACGCAGTTGAGCTTCCTGCCTCACGGGCCGAGTGTCGCGACGACGACGGTCACGTGTGGTACCTTCCACACTTCGGGGTGTATCACCCCAAAAAGCCCGATAAAAAACGGGTAGTCTTCGACTCCTCGGCGGAATTCCAAGGCGTGTCGCTAAACAAACAGCTGCTAACCGGCCCCGACCTTGCCAACGGTCTGTATGGAGTACTTCTTCGGTTCCGCGAGCACGCCACTGCTGCCATGTGCGACATCGAGCAGATGTTCCACTCCTTCAAAGTGGAACAAAAGCACAGAGACTTCCTGCGCTTCTTGTGGTACAAGAACAACGACCCAGACAAGGAAATAATCGAATACCACATGACTGTGCATCTTGGCGCTATATAAAATACCATTTATGCTGCTTGTTCGTCTTTAAGAATCACGAACGTTGCATTGGACTAGCTATGTTTGATGAGGACACAATGCAGTAATAAGACGCCAATGTTGGCAAACTTTTGGCCACGAGTGTGGCCGTTTATTAACATAACTAATACCACTGTATTTTGGGTTTTCCCAAAATGGTAAGTCCACTTCTTACAATACAATGTTCTCATCAAAGGTGAGGGTCAAACCGCTTAGACTGATGAATGGACATGAATCGGGCACTCCACCCAAGGCCAATGCAATGTTTTGATCGCTATATCTTTAAGTAATAACAATAACTATGAATTATGTATCGTAAAATTCTAACATGAGCCTAATGTTCACACGGAGTATCGTTACATCTTAAACCTAACGTACGAGTTTCGCTCCTGCTGAAAGTCTTCCTACACCTTTTATTAACGTAAATGCACACTTGAGTTTGCAACCTCAATCAAAACATAATATACGATCTTCGCTCCTGCTGAAGTCTTCAAAATATATATTCTATTACGTGAATGCAAACTTAATTTTCGCTGCATTGGTGTCTTTTTATCGTTAACTATTGAACGGCTTTATGTTTTCACTGCGTATAATCACATTGTTAACGTAACGTATAACTTTCGTTCCTGCTGAAAGTCTTGTGAAGTATCCCAATAATGATTTTAGTAATCCACTACCCGGAATATGGCTGAGAATCATTTCCTTCGCTACTGCTGCAGGACGATTCCGCTATCTAAATTAAATAGGGCGATGGCCTTACAGCAAGCGGCTTTAGAAATTATAGTGAAGGGGAACGTACGTATTTTAGGAAGGCATTTCACTTCCATCGGCCAAAGCGTCTGATTTGTGCGTCTGAAAATCCTTGGGCTGCAGCCCAGGAGGCATCCCCTATTCGAAAACTGTGTGTTTTGTAAAGAGATGTATCTAATCCGCAAAATATTAGGGCTTGTCTGAGCACTTCTACAAATTGAGAGCGTTGAACTGGTGAATTATCTGGCCAACAGAACGAAGGGCCGTTTTGAAGATGTCTTACTCTTAAGTACTCGGCGATTAAGGTAACCGGGCAGATGGGTTGTGCATTATCACATTTGAAGGGTGGTTTACATTGCTGTGTTTAAAAAATCTCAGGGTAAGCTGAATCGACATTGTGATACCGTCTGCTGATTTGCAAAAGGTAATCTGATTGAGCTTAATTACATTTCTGATGCTTTGCCCGTGGTTCTATGTCATTTCACCTATCGTAAGATCAGCAAAAATGCTGTAGAGCACATGGCTTTCATCAACCGCTTGTGGTAGTCAAGCAAAATAGTTTGGTTAAAAGCATGAACTTTTTGCTCTAGTAGTGGTAAGGTTATAGGTAGTCTAGAATCAAGAGACGGATGTATCTTCCAGTACCCTTTTAAAGCCAATTTACAACCAGCAGATTGAGTGGGGTCTGACACAGATGCTAATCGATGTGTGTAGCTAATAGCAGAAATGTATGTAAAAACTGTAGAAGCCGTGTATTTTTGCTTTGCTAGATAGGCTACGAATAATGTTATGCTATCTGCGTCAATTGGGAGGGCGAATTTCGGTGTGCCAATGTGGTAGTGGTGGAATTCTCCGAACATTTTCCAAGACCTTTGGTAGGTAGGCAGTGAGGAGTGACTAAGGGAGCTATGCAGCAATGAAGTTAAGATATCTCCCAGTTCTCCGGTAGGAGACGTTCGGGGATGGGAGTTGCAGAGGATTCCTTTCCTGTCGCGAGATTTCTGAATTTTTGGATCTGAAAACGAGATAAACTGTCAGCAAGAGCGTTCATTTTATCACGTATAATGTTTAGCCCTAAACAGTATATTGTGCTGTAGGCATGTGAACACTAAACGCCGTATCAAGGCCATCACGTCTCTGTCTTTGGATGTTTGTTTGTTAATCGCGAATACCACGCTTTCGTTGTCAGACCGAAAGAGTACTCTTTTATTTGTCAATTGCTCGCACCACATGCTGACACCTACAACGATGGGAAAAAGTTCCATTATAGCTATGTTTTTCTTTTTCAGTTCTCTGGCCATTTGCCATAAGTTCATCGACCATAGCCTAGTGATTATGCAGCATCGGTGTAAAACTCCAGCATCAGATGAGCACCAGTTATCCTCTAGAACCTTGCTCTGCCATTGTGAGTGGTCAAGAATTGCTTCCAAATAGCTAGATCTTTCCTTCCCTCGTTATTTGACTAATGTTAGGTTTATAAGGCGACATAAAAATATCTTTCCGGAACCACGGTTGTACAAGCAAAATTGAGTAGTCCTTTTAGTGATTGTAAATCCCTTAGGGTTACTTTTTTACGTGACTTTGTGTTTTCAATAGCCCTGAGACACTGATTTTTTTCTTGTGGAAGCCTGGCCTCAAACTCAGTGCAATCAAGTTCCACACCTGGGAAACTCAACGTGTGTGCTGGCCCTTCCGTTTTCTCCTGAGCAATCGGCACACCCAGGTCCGCGCATAAGGCAAGAAATTGATCAAGCTGGGCTTAATGTAGGGAGAGGGATTGTGCTACAATCAAAAAGTCATCCAAAATGTGGATCATGTTGTTAATGCCCAATTTGTTATGTGTTATCCATTCGAGGGCAGAGCTAAATTGCTCTAAAATTCTGGAAGAGTTAGCACATCCCATTTAAAGGCACCTGTCGATATACCATTTGCCTTGTCACTGAAAACCCAGTAACCCTAGGAAATCTTCATGCGCTTCAAGTTCTTCGTCAATACATCTAACACAGAGTGTCAATTGTTCCTTATTGTTGACATCAGTGTATTCATCACAAAGGATTGAAAAAAAGGAGTTGTCTAAGCCAGTAACTATTTGTCTGGATACCATGTCTTCCATGATTGACACCAACTCGTTCTGTATGTCGTGAGAGGTGTACTTTCTCTGAAGCCAATCGGAAAGCAACGGTACATCATTAGCTCTCAGTTTACGGAGCTGGTTAAAATTGGATTCAGCTTCCGTGTCTCCTTGCATAGCAAGGCCCTGCCGAGCAAGAAATGGGATGATCTCAATTATTTTATAAAACATGTACGGTTTTGTTTCATGGTCGTTGTAGCGCTCGAAGACAGTGCGGGGCATTGTGATCTTGCGCCGAGTGTCAACCGTATGAGATTCGTAAACGAAACAGGCTCCAACTCCACTATTTATTTACTATAAATCACACGGTGAAAACTACAAGAAATATACAATTAATTACGATGATAAACTCAATAAACTGCTATAAGAAAATAAATAAAAGGGCTAAATAACAAGACACTTACATCTGATCTGCTCCTAGAACACGAGTTAAGAGAGGACGCTAAAGTATTAGATTACACCGGAAATACGTAGAACTAATATCTCATAAAGTACAAAATATCAAACACAACACTCCTCGCCCAAGGATACGACTCCTTGCTGAAAATCGATCTGAATCACTAAAGAATCATAATCGCTAAATATGCACCTTTAAAAAGGATAGATGGGTATATAATGAGCTGCAACTAAACTATCTACTCTATCTGATAATGTTCATATCTTGAGTTCAGTCCTCAGTCCTGCTTGGTAGACATCAGGAAGACCAGTTCACAGATTGGTCTCAGCATCATCTTTCCATCAGGTCGGCGTACCTCAGCTTTTCGGACTTGGCCATCAGCACTCTCGATGGCCTTCGTCACCCTTCCAAGTGGCCAGTGGTTCCTACGGCTGTCCTCACTCTTAATGATCACTAGGTCATCAACCTCCAGGTTTGGCTTGAGGGCTTGCCACTTGGTTCGACGCTGGAGATTCTGCAAGTACTCCTTGCGCCATCTGGTCCAGAATTGGTCGGCCAAGTACTGGCTTCTTCTCCAACGTCTTCTGGAATACAGAT